>NC_079226.1:21488625-21678629 GCF_029633865.1 Lampris incognitus
CAGCTCTTGAAAACCTACTCTTAAATTAGCCACTTTTTTAATCTGTGTCTGCTGAGGAGTAAGTTTCACTTGAACATTGGGGGGGGGCACATTTAGCAGGGGGTCCTCCCCCTGGAAATTTTGAGCATCACACATTTAATTTCCTACATTCTGGTGAATTTGTATGCACCAATTTGCTCTTTTTCTACATCAAGTTATTGTGGAAATGTCTTATTTATGTAAAAGAAAAACAACTTTCAGATAGGCTAGCCTATAGTGACACAAAAAGGAAAATAATGAAGTAGATTGTATGTCAAATATTTATTCTCCTTCAGCTATTGTTCACAAACAGTTGGATTCACAAAAATAACAATACTTCACTTTGTATTTAACATAAAGACTAGTCTAATAATCACTATACAATGTCTGTTCTAAAAAAGGAAAATAAGAAAAAATTGTTAATAATCTGTTTCTCTTGCCATATCAGAAAAAAGGTAAGTGCTTCCTTTTGAACCATCTAGACCTCTCTGGTCATCTGGCACAGGTTTGCTTTCTGTCCCCAGACATTGCTACTAGGGCCGGCCTGCTCACTGTCCTCTGTTTCCTTAATACAACAGCTCATAGCCTACATGTTAAACTCACCATCAGTAGGCCTTATACAGAGCATCCATACCATACAGTGTCCTCAGCTTATGTCATAGTCTACCATTTAATATCATCATCACTACAGCTGATAGTGACCTCAAGGTGATCATTATGGGTCCAGCAGCATGAAATAACTTTTTAATAGTAACTAAATCTAAATAGTTCACCATTTGAACAAATCAAAACATTCACAATTTGAACAATTAAAGTTGTCTTAGCTTGTGTGACAACCACAGAAAATAGCGTAACAGGAAAAATAATCTGTAAACTTAAACTAGTAACCGTTAGCTGTTAGTAGAACTAGCTAGGTTCTTCTAGGTAATTCTCTCATCTTACTCTCTTTTTTGCACCAAAAAAGCACCGGATATCTTCTGTTACTTTCCTCTTGCTCATGTTGACTCTGTGAATGAAAGTAGTAGATGCATTTGAACTAATACAATACCCTTGGCACAAATTGGTTTGTAGATGTACCTATTATGTTATCTCATGTGCCTGAAATTATCAGTTCAAGTTCATTTAAGCTAATATAAACGTCTAGGGGCTACTGTTGGCAAGCGCTAGCTAGCTAGCTAGCTAGTTCGTGAGGGGGTCTGAACTGATAACCCCAAACACAAGTTATAAACTAGATAAGGCTATAATTCATCCGGAAATACGTAAGAAAATCTAACTCAGAAACCCCAAAGGTAAGAAAGGGTGGTGTACTGGGTTAGACAAGCAAGCTGGCTAGCTACGTTACTTACACTTGCTTACACGATCATTCATGCTCCGGGTTGTCAGGAGCAACTGCAAGACAGCAACGAGGTCGGTAGTCCCAGTGGCAAGGTTAAAATGGTATGGTCCAAGCATAGGGGTGTATGAAATCGTTGGAAAACAAGTATGAATGACATTTTAAGTAGTTCGCCTGTCTGTGTTGTTATTTTACCTTTTTTGGCAAGGGAGTTAACATTATCATTCATGATATATTTTTTGGGGGGGACAAATTCACCTCTTCTAAATATTGAGGGGGACATGTCCCCCCTGCCCCCCCCATAAGTTACGCCTGTACGTGTCTGTCCTAGATCCATGAGCGGACTGAGGAGATGGACTTGTTGCTGCTGGTTCTGAAAAAGCTTCTCCGTACCAACTCACGCTACGTCAAGGTACTCTTGAGTTCAGAATTTACCTCAAACCTCTCTAGCCTGCATCTGGCCAACTACGTAGCTAATCACAATTTATGTCTTTTCCTCAGATTATCCTTATGTCAGCCACCATAAACTGCAGAGAGTTTGCTGAGTACTTTGGCACTCTGATTCGTGGCCAGATGAACCCAGCTTATGTGTTTGAAATGGAGGGGTCACCCTACGCCATTGAGCAGTTTTACCTTGATGACCTAATCAACAAAATGCCGTATGAGGTTAGAAGATGGGAACACATTAACTGTTAGCCTCTACATTATGTAGACCAGTAGATGGGTATTTAGTGTATGTGTATGTTGTTAATGGGTCTATGTTCAGCTTTCAAAGGACCCTTGCATCTCAGAGGATTTATACAATGTTGCCATCAGCCTCATACAGAGCTTCGATGAGATGGAGGCCAAAGACCACAAGTAAAGATTCTTCTTGCTTTACACAGTATCTCTGCAGGATTTACCACTTATCTGATTCAGCAACAACATGAATGTCTGCCTTTTGTCTGCTATGTGTTTTACGTTTTTGTATGTCAGCAGCAAGGCAGAGAAAGATGGCAGCCTGACTTTACCAAACAGAGGTAGCGTGCTGGTTTTCCTTCCTGGTATGTACGAGATATGCCATATGCAAGAGGCCTTGGCTAAGCTGGCTCGCAAAAGGTGCACTATAAATTCTTGGGATTTTCATTTAATTAGTGTGCATTAAAGATTGGAATGATTAATTTTATATGTCTACCAGGAATCTATTGATATGGACAACCTCTTTGTCATTATTTGAATTGGACATACACACTGTTCCAGAAAATGCTGAGTGCATAGCACGTTTTAGCTGTTTCGTATTTTTAGCACCGGTTTTATTACTTTTTAAACCTTTTATCATGTTCCTTGGTCAGCTGTCGCTGGTCTCGAGTGTCTGTGTGTGCCTGAATGCGTGTAGTGAAATTAAAACTGACTGACTTAATTCAAAATGATTCACAAAGAACACAAGAAAACAAACGGCATTTGGTCACATTTTAATCAGATTTCTCAGGATGGAGTGAAATGTAAACGTAACACAACGGAGTTAACATACAGCCACAGCACTGGAGTGTTGCTACATCATGTCAAATAAAAAACTTCCGACAGTTACTTCATCAATGCATAATATTGTTGAAGTCTTCTATTGAAGGAAAGCCAACATATTTTTTTCCCCTCTCGCTTAAAGAAAAAAAAGTATGCGTGTTAAATTACTGGGAATAAGCCTACTTGAATTCTTTGTTGTTACTTAAATGTAACATGTGAGCGTCCGGGTAGCATAGCAGTCTATTCCGTTGCCTACCATCACGGGGATCGCTGGTTCAAATCCTCATGTTGCCTGCGGCTTGGTTGGGCATCCCTACAGACACAATTGGCTGTGTCTGCGGGTGGGAAGCTGGATGTGGGTATGTGTCCTGGTCGCTGCCCTAGTACCTCCTCTGGTCGGTTGGGGCGCTTGTTTGGGGGGGGGGGGGAACTGGGGAGAATAGCATGATCCTCCCATGCGGTTTGTCCCCCTGGCGAAACTCCTCACTGTCAGGTGAAAAGAAGCGGCTGGAGACTCCACATGTATTGGATGAGGCATGTGGTTGTCTGCAGCCCTCCTTGGATCGGCAGAGGGGGGGTGGAGTAGCGACCGGGACAGCTTGGAAAATATGGTAATTGGCCAAGTACAATTGGGGAGAAAAAGAGGGGTAAAAAAGAACCTTACTAGGCCCGTTTATCTTCTCAATGCTCTTGTTTGTTTTGAAATTATCCATAGCTGGGTATAAACTGGTCGGGCATTTTTCCTCAATTTGCACTCCACCCCACCTTATTGTTTAAATGGTTAAACATGTTTTCTTTGCACGGTTTTAACGTTTTTTTGAATTTTCCCTGCACTGTGCACTTATTCCTCAGATTGCAAGTCTTTTGTCTTCACTCAACCGTGACTCTGGAAGAGCAGAATGGTGTGTTTCTGGCTGCTTTCCCTGGTTACAGGAAGGTAAGCACCCTTTAATTAACAGTGCAAAGCTTCTGTTTTCTGTACCTTGTGCACTGATGATCTCTTTATCTTCACAGATCATCCTCTCCACCAACATTGCTGAGAGCTCTGTTACTGTTCCTGATGTCAATTATGGTAACTGTTTTCAACCTTCTAAATGATTTCCAAAACGGGATGTGGGTTGTCAAACAGATAGGCAAAATGAGGAGATGAGAGCAAGACATGATATGAACAATAAAGCTATGATAATTCATACCAACAAACCTAAGGGGTATTTAACAAGGTAGTCAACTTTTAGGAAGATTAGGCTGGATCATCGTCCTGCTTCATGAAACCTGTGTTGTTGTTTTTTTTTATTATTTTTTTTTTATTGCTAATGTTAGCTAGGTAACATTCACTCTTGATTACTGTCATTAGTACAGTGTGGTATAGAATCTTCATCAAGACATCAAGCCAGGATCTTTGACTCTGCTTCTTGAAGATCTGACTATTCTGCCTCTTGGTCCAACTCTGGATGAATGTGATAGGGCTGTGTGTTAAGATACAATATTTGATAAATGCACTGTGGCTATATAGAATATGTAAGCAGTGTTTACAGTGGACACGTATTCTCTGCTAGTGGAGTTTTTTTTTTTTTTTTTTTTTTTTTGCTGTCAACATATTAATCGAAGGTTGTTATGGAAAAAAAGACACCCACACTTCTCAAGAAAGGGGGACATCACTTGTGCATACAATCATTTAGTGGAAACTCAGTTAAAAGTGTCTTACTGATTTATTACACATTTGAGGTGCTCTCCAAACAGTTTTTGAATGAATTGGAATGAGTCATTACTTTGTCCTTGTGCTAGCTTTTAAGGTGACCTTTGGTAAAATGTCTTGGTGTTTATTTGTGGTTGCAGTGATTGACTTTTGCCTGGCTCGTCGCTTGGTCTATGACCAAGAGACAAATTACCAGTTCCTCTGCCTCACATGGGCATCCAAGAACAACTGCAATCAACGAAAAGGTACTATAATCCTGACAGTGCAGAACATACCCCGAGAGGCCCAAGGTTGTATCTTGAGCAAAATTACATCTATTCACCTCTTTTTTTCTCTCTCTCCCTCTAACGTCTGGCAGGTAGGGTAGGACGTATGTCAAAGGGCTACTGTTACCGGTTAGTTACCAAGCTGTTCTGGAGGAATGACATCCCAGAATACATGATTCCGGATATGCTGGTGAGAGAGTATGCCGACTGTCAGAGATTTTCCAGATGAAGCGCTTATTGTATTTAACACTAGAATGACCAAGGCGGTCTTTATGACCGTTTAATAAGTTTAATAACTTTGAGGAGGAAAAAAAAAAGAAGATAAAGACCTGCCACTCCCTGAATGCTCTGAGAATTGCATATATTTGCATTAAAATTAGTTTTAGATCAATCACACAAAAAAAGTTAGGATAAGCTCTACCTAAAATGACCATCTACTACTACTACTTTCGGCTGCTCCCGTTAGGGGTCGCCACAGCGGATCATCCGTTTCCATTTCTTCCTGTCTTCTGCGTCTTCTTCTGTCACACCAGCCACCTGCATGTCTTCCCTCACCACATCCATAAACCTCCTCTTTGGCCTTCCTCTTCTCCTCTTCCCTGGCAGCTCCATATTCAGCATCCTTCTCCCAATATACTCAGCATCTCTCCTCCACACATGTCCAAGCCATCTCAATCTTGCCTCTCTTGCTTTGTCTCCAAACCGTCCAACCTGAGCGGTCCCTCTAATATAATCGTTCCTAATCCTGTCCTCCTTCGTTACTCCCAGTGAAAATCTTAGCATCTTCAACTCTGCCACCTCCAGCTCCGCCTGCTGTCTTTTCGTCAGTGCCACTGTCTCCAAACCATATAACATAGCTGGTCTCACAACCATCTTGTAAACTTTCCCTCTAACTCTTGCTGAGACCCTTCTGTCGCAAATCACTCCTGACACACTTCTCCACCCACTCCAACCTGCCTGCACTCTCTTTTTCACCTCTCTACTGCACTCCCCGTTACTTTGGACAGTTGACCCCAAGTATTTAAACTCAAATGCCTTTGTCACCTCCACTCCTTGCATCCTGACCATTCCACTGTCCTCTCTCTCATTCACGCATAGGTATTCCGTCTTGCTCCTACTGACTTTCATTCCTCTTCTCTCCAGTGCATACCTCCACCTCTCCAGGCTCTCCTCAACCTGCACCCTACTCTCACTACAGATCACAATGTCATCCGCGAACATCATCGTTCATGGAGACTCCTGCCTGATCTTGTCCGTCAACCTGTCCATCACCATTGCAAACAAGAAAGGGCTAAGAGCCGGTCCTTGATGTAATCCCACCTCCACCTTGAACCCATCTGTAATTCCAACCGCACACCTCACCATTGTCACACTTCCCTCATACGTATCCTGCACTACTCCTACATACTTCTCTGCAACTCCTGACTTCCTCATACAATACCACACCTCCTCTCTCGGCACTCTGTCATAAGCGTTCTCTAAATCTACAAAGACACAATGCAACTCTTTCTGGCCTTCTCTATACTTCTCAATCAACATTCTCAAAGCAAACATCGCATCTGTGGTGCTCTTTCGTGGCATGAAACCATACTGCTGCTCGCTGATCGTCACCTCTCCTCTTAACCTAGCTTCTATTACTCTTTCCAGAATCTTCATGCTGTGGCTGATCAACTTTATACCTCTGTAGTTGTTACAGTTCTGCACATCGCCCTTGTTCTCGAAAATCGGTACCAGTATGCTTCTTCTCCACTCCTCAGGCATCCTCTCACTTTCCAGGATTGTGTTAAACAATCTAGTTAAAAACTCCACTGCCATCTCTCCTAAACATCTCCATGCCTCCACAGGTATGTCATCAGGACCAACTGCCTTTCCACTCTTCATCCTCTTCATAGCTGCCCTCACTTCCTCCTTGTTAATCCACTGAACTTCCTGATTCACTATCCCTACATCATCCAACCTTCTCTCTCTCTCATTTTCTTCATTCATCAGCCCCTCAAAGTATTCCTTCCACCTTCTTAGCACACTCTCCTCGCTTGTCAGCACATTTCCATCTCTATCCTTGATCGCCCTAACTTGCTGCACATCCTTTGCAGCTTGGTCCCTCTGTCTAGCCAATCGGTACAAGTCCTTTTCTCCTTCCTTAGTGTCTAATCTGTCATACAACTCACCATACGCCTTTTCCTTTGCCTTTGCCACCTCTCTTTGCTTTACGCTGCATCTCCTTGTACTCCTGTCTACTTTCTTCATCTCTCTTACTATCCCACTTCTTTGCCAACCTTTTCCTCTGTATAATTTGCTGTACTTCCTCATTCCACCACCAAGTCTCCTTGTCTTCCTTCCTCTGTCCTGATGACACACCAAGTACCTTCCTAGCTGTCTCCCTCACTATTTCTGCAGTGGTTGTCCAGCCATCTGGCAACTCTTCACTACCACCCAGTGCCTGTCTTAACTCCTGCCTGAACTCCACACAACAGTCTTCCTTCTTCAACTTCCACCGTTTGATCTTCGGCTGTGTCTTCACTCGCTTCCTCTTCTTGGTCTCCAAAGTCATCCTACAGACCACCATCCGAAGCTGCCTAGCTATGTTCTCCCCTGTCACCACCTTGCAGTCTCCAATCCCTTTTAGATGGCGCCTTCTACATAAGATATAGTCCACCTGTGTGCACTTTCTTCCACTCTTATACGCCCCCCTTTGTTCCTCCCTCTTCTTGAAATATGTATTCACCACAGCCATTTCCATCCTTTTCGCAAAATCGACCACCATCTGTCCTTCCACATTTCTCTTCTTGACTCCATACCTCCTCATCACCTCTGTTCCCTTCACCAACATGTCCATTGAAGTCCGCTCCAATCACCACTCTCTCCTCCTTGGGTACCCTCTCCACCATGTCGTCCAACTCACTCCAGAATTCTTCTTTTTCATCCATCTCACACCCAACTTGCGGGGCATATGCGCTGATAACATTCAGCAATAAACCTTCAATTTCCAGCTTCATACTCATCACTCTGTCTGACACTCTCTTCACCTCCAGCACGCTCTTGACATACTCTTCCTTCAGAATTACCCCTACCCCATTACTCCTCCCATTCACACCATGGTAGAAGAGTTTGAACTCACCTCCGATACTCCTGGCCTTACTCCCCTTCCACCTGGTCTCTTGCACACACAGTATGCCTACCTTTCTTCTTTCCATCATGTCAGCCAGCTCTCTCCCTTTACCAGTCATAGTGCCAACATTCAAAGTTCCAACTCTCACCTCCACATGCCTACCCTTCCTCCTCTCTAGCTGCCTCTGGACATGCTTTCCCCTCTCCTTCTCCTTCGCCCAACAGTAGCATAGTTTCCACCGACACCCTGCTGGTTAACAGTACCGGTGGCGGTCGTTGGTAACCCGGGCCTCGACCGATCCGGTATGTAAGTCTTATTTATGATCCGCATGTTTGATTCGGCAAAGATTTTACGCCGGATGCCCTTCCTGACGCAACCCTCCCCATTTGTCCGGGCTTGGGACCGGCACTAAGGATGCACTGGCTTGTGCATCCTCAGTGGCTAGGTTCTACCTAAAATGACCATAGGTGATCAAAATGATCGCTGGTTTGTAAACTCTATTCTGAGTTCAAGATAAATACCAAGTTGAGATATTAATACATTGCATATGTTAGTATGTCTGATAGGAAATGACTGACACCAAAATTAACATTTTAACAAATATAATACTATTTTTAAACAATTTAAACTTCAGAAAGACGTAGTCAAACTTGAATACTACTACTACTTTCGGCTGATCCTGTTAGGAGTCGCCACAACAGCGGATCATCCATTTCCATATCTTCCTGTCCTCTGCGTCTTCCTCTGTCACACCAGTCACTGCATGTCCTCCCTCACCACATCCATAAACCTCGTCTTTGGCCTTCCTCGTTTCCTTTTCCCTGGCAACTCCATATTCAGCATCCTTCTCCCAATATACCCAGCATCTTTCCTCCACACATGTTCAAGCCATCTCAATCTTGCCTGTCTCACTTCGTCTCAAAACCGTCCAACCTGAGCTGTCCCTCTAATATACTCGTTCCTAATCCTGTCCTTCTTTGTCACTCCCAGTGAAAATCTTAGTATCTTCAACTCTGCCACCTCCAGCTCCGCCTCCTGTTTTTTCGTCAGTGCCACTGTCTCCAAACCATATAACATAGCTGGTCTCACAATGTAACTTGCTGGTACCCTTCTGTTGCAAATCACTCCTGACACTCTTCTCCACTCATTCCACCCTGCCTGCACTCTTTTCTTCACCTCTTCTGCGCTCCCCGTTACTTTGGACAGTTGACCCCAAGTATTTAAACTCATATGCATTCGTCACCTCTACTCCTTGCATCCTCACCATTCCACTGTCCTCCCTCTCATTCATGCATAGGTATTCCGTCTTGCTCTTACTGACTTTCATTCCTCTTCTCTCCAGTGCATACCTGCGCCTTTCCAGGCTCTCCTGAACCTGCACCCTACTCTTGCTACAGATCACAATGTCATCTGCAAACATCATAGTCCACGGAGACTCCTGCCTGATCTCATCCACCAACCTGTCCATCACCATTGCAAACAAGAAAGGGCCCAGAACCGATCCTTTATGTAATCCCCACGTCCACCTTGAACCCATCCGACATTCCAGCCGCACACCTCACCATTTTCACACTTCCCTCATACATATCCTGCACCACTCCTACATACTTCTCTGCAACTCCCGACGTCCTCATACAATACCACACCTCCTCTCTCGGCACCCTGTCATATGCTTTCTTTAAATCCACAAAGACACAATGTAACTCCTTCTGGCCTTCTGTATACTTCTCCATCAACATTCTCAAAGCAAGTATTGCAATACTTCCCAGTCAACATTCTCAAAGCAAACATTGCATCTGTAGTGCTCTTTCATGGCATGAAACCATACTGCTGCTCGCTAATCGTCACCTCTTTTAACCTAGCTTCTATTACTCTTTCCCATATCTTCATGCTGTGGCTGATCAACTTTATACCTCTGTAGTTGCTACAGTTCTGCACATCACCCTTATTTTTCAAAATCAATACCAGTATGCTTGTTCTCTACTCCTCAGGTATCCTCTCACTTTCCAAGATTGTGTTAAACAGTCTAGTTAAAAACTCTACTGCCATCTCTCCTAAACATCTCCATGTGTCCACAGGTATGTCATCAGGACCAACTGCCTTTCCACTCTTCATCCTTTTCATAGCTGCTCTCAGTCCCTCCTTACTAATCACCGCAGTTCCTGATTCACTGTCCCCCACATCATCCAACCTTCTCTTGCTCTCATTTTCTTCTTTCATCAGCCCCTCAAAATACTCTGTCCACCTTCTCAGCACACCCTCCTCGCTCGTCAGCACATTTCCATCTCTCTCCTTGATCGCCCTAACCTGCTGCACATTCTTCTCAGCTCAGTCCCTCTGTCTAGCCAATCTGTACAAGTCCTTTTCTCCTTCCTTAGTGTGTAACCTCTCATACAACTCACCATACGCCTTTTCCTTTGTCTTTGCCACCTCTCTTCGCTTTACACTGCATCTCCTTTATACTCCTGTCTACTTTCTTCATCTCTCTGATTATCCCACTTCTTCTTTGCCAACCTGTTCCTCTGTATACTTTGTTGTACTTTCTCATTCCACCACCAAGTCTCCTTGTCTTCCTTCCTCTTTCCTGATGACACACCAAGTGCCTTCCTAGCTGTCTCCCTCACTGTTTCTGCAGTGCTTGTCCAGCCATCCGGGAACTCTTCACTACCACCCAGTGCCCGTCTTAACTCCTCCCTGAACTCCACACAACAGTCTTCCTTCTTCAACTTCCACCGTTTGATCTTAGGCCCTGCCTTTACTCGCTTCCTCTTCTTGGTCTCCAAAGTCATCCTACAGACCACCATCTGATGCTGCCTAGCTATGTTCCCCTCTGTCACCACCTTGCAGTCTCCAATCCCTTTTCAGATCGCACCTTCTACATAAGATATAGTCCACCTGTGTGCACTTTCCTCCACTCAGGTACGTCACCCTGTGTTCCTCCCTCTTCTTGAGATGTTTTCACCACAGCCATTTCCATCCTTTTCAGAAAATCTGCCAACATCTATCCTTCTATGTTTCTTTCCTTGACACAATACCTACCCATCACCTCCTCATCGCCTCTGTTCCCTTCACCAACATGCCCATTGAAATCCGCTCCAATCACCACTCTCTCCTCCTTCGTTACACTCACCACCACTTCATCCAACTCACTCCAGAATGGTCAAACTTGAATAGCAAAATTGAAAAAGTGGCAATATTACCGGAAAAACAAAATGGAAAACACATTACTAATCTAACAAATGTAACAAGGCCTATGAAACGTGAAACGTAAAAAAAGAACTGAAAATAACCATTTAAACAGTCCTAAACACTGACCGGAACTTCTAGAACGACCATGGCGGTCATTTCGACCGTTTTGGATTTTCAGAGTTTGATAACTTTGTGTGGGGGGGGGGACACAGACTTGTAAACACAACATCCATTGCACGTTGTCTATCTTGGGAGAGATCCCTCCTCTGTTGCTCTCCCTGAGGTTTCTTCCTATTTTTTCTCCCTTTTAAAGGGTTTTTTTCTTTTTTTAGGGAGTTCCTTATCCGATGCGAGGGTCTAAGGACAAGATGTTGTTTTGCTGTAAAGCCCCTTGAAGCAAATTTGTGATATTGGGCTATACAAATAAAATTGACTTGACCTGCTGTTCCCCGAATGCTCCTAAAACTGCATATATTTGTATTAAAATTAGTTTTAGATCAGTTGCGCAAAAAAAGAAAAAAAAGTTATTATAAGATCTACCTAAAACGACCATGGGGGGTCAAAATAATCATGTGTAAGGGCGCCCAGGTAGCATAGTGGTCTATTCCGTTGCCTACCAACATGGGGATCGCCAGTTCAACTCCCGTTGTTACCTCTGGCTTGGTCAGGTGTCCCTACAGACAATTGGCCGTGTCCGCGGGTGGGAAGCTGGACGTGGGTATGTTTCCTGGTTGCTACGCTAGCCCCTCCTCTGGTTGGTTGGGGCATCTATTCGGGGAGGAGGGGGAACTGGGGGGAGAAACTCATCACTGTCAGGTGAAAAGAAGCGGCTGGCAACTCCACATGTATCGGGGGAGGCATGTGGTAGTCTGCAGCCCTCCCTGGATTGGCAGAGGGGGCAGAGCAGCGACTGATGGCTCGAAAGAGTGGGGTAATTGACCACGCGTGGGATGACCACGCGTAATTTGCATATCATCGTGCATGTCATGCCACGTGTGTTGTTCGCATCATTTCCTTCGTAACATTGTTCTTTTTTCTTTTTTTTTACATTTCGTGTTTTATAGGCCTTGTTACGTTTGTGAGATTAGCAATATGTGTTTTCCATTTTGTTTTTCAGGTAATTTTTCTTTGTTGTTGGTTTTTTTTTTTTTTTTTTTTTACTTTTTCAATTTTCAAGTTTTTTTGGAACAGGTTTACAAGACACACAGGGGGGGGGCATGTAAGAGTCCCCCCCCCCCCCCCCCCCAAGGCTCAAGGAGAGAAAAAAAAGACTATGCAGGGATTTCTTATTCCAATTCCACATAATAACCATGTTGTTGAAGACGATATAAAGTTATACACATATATCTATAAATCTTGTCGTTACAACCAGGTAAAAAAAAGTACATTCAATAAAAGGGAAAACCTTCAATAAAGTCTATGAAAGGACTCCAGGTCAAAGTAAAGTTTTGGCGGGTTTTACATATTTTATATCGGAGCTTTTCTAAAGGTAGAAAGGACAGCACCTCCCTTAACCACTGCAAAAATGATGGAGCTTTATTTGACTTCCTTTTAAAAAGAATAAGTCTGTGAGCTATGAAGCAAATGCTAGAGAATGTCCTGCAAAGTTGTGACTACAGTTAGGGGGTGGTATGCCAAAGATGGCTGTGTGAAAATCAGGGGTTATGGTCTGTTTACAGATATGTGAGAATACATTAAATATATGTACCCAATAACTGTTGAGAGAGGGGCATGCCCAGAACATATGTCTTACCGAGGCTGGAGTATGGCTGCACCTCGGACACCCGGGGTCTGGTGGGAAGGATTCTGGCAAGCTTGTCCCCTGAGTAGTGAAGACGGTAAAGCACATTAAATTGAATTAAACCATGTCGTATACACAATGAGGAAGTATGTATACGAGTTAAGCTGTCCCACCATGCCTCTTCAGAAAGCTCTAAACCCAAATCTCTCTCCCATGCAGTTTTTGTTTTTTCCCAGAATATCTGTTTTAATCCCTGTATCAGTCAGTACGTTTACATGACACTTAAAAAATCGAATTATTGCGTTAGTCCGACTAAAACCGGACTTTTAAAATGCATGTAAACATGTTAGCTCGACTGAAATCGAAGTTGTAATAGTCGGACTAACGCACCCAGATAATGCGATTTGAAGTCGATTTACTTCTGCATGTATACACCTTAGTCGGACTGGAGCTGGTCGAGGCGATCTGCGCACGTGCTAACTTTCTGCGCGCCAAGTTTTGACCTGGAAGTCGAACAGCGCAAACAGAAGAAGAGGGGGACACAAGAATAGGAAGCCAGTAACTGCAAACATGGCGAAAACATCGAGAGCTCATTTTTGGACGGATGAAGAGACGGAGTATATGCTTACTCAGTTGAAAGAGCTGAACATTTTAAAATGCATGGACGGGAGGAAGACAAGAAATGGCGACTTATTCAAAAAAGTAGCCGAGCAGATGGTCAGGGCGGGGTTTAAAAGGACGTGTGTGACGTAATAGGTCAACCGGTAATGGCCCAATACAAACAAGCTGAAAGAGTGCATATCGCCACCTATCGTAGCGGAGCCCACATGACTCCCTCAGTAAATCGATTTCCCTCCCACGCATGTACACTGGGACCAAAGTCAGTAGTCGGTCTAATGAACTAATCGAGCTATAACCATAGCTCGACTAAACTGTGCATGTAAACGTACTGAGTGTGTAAATTATGGAGACCCATTTTTTTCCCAAAGGGATCCATCTCTAGAATAACATCTAATTGGCTCCTGGGTGGTAGATACGGAAATGAGGGAAACACTTTCTTGGCATAACTATGGATTTGAAGGTATCTAAAAAAAATTAAAAAAGGGATCTGGGTATGTTCTGGTCTTTGGTAAGTGTTTCAAACGAGGTGAATGTTCCATCTTTAAATAGATCACAGAAAAACACCAGTCCATTTCTATGCCAATGTTGAAACACGTTATCTAACACAGATAATGAGAAGAATTGATTATTTGCTACTGGAAAAAGCCTGCTTTAATCCAAAATGCCTCCTAAACTGTAGCCATATCCTAAGTGAAGCTTTTAATCACCGGGTTTGTTATTTGTATGTTACGATTATGTGGTAGTGGAGAGGTGAATATCTGTAAAGGATTGGGTAAGAGTTCCATGTGAACCCAATCTCTGTACCCTGTTGATTCTTTTATGTAAATGCCCACTGTAAAAGTTTTACAATGTTCGCAGCCCAATAGTAACAAATAAAGTTAGGCAAGCCTAATCCCCTGTCTCCTTAGGGACCTCCAAGTATATTTTCTTCATCCTGGGGTTTGAATTGTTCCAGATGAAGGATGACAATCTATCTAATTGTTGAAAAGTTGTCTTAGGTGTGAATATGGGAGTCATTTGTAAAAAATAGAGAAATCTGGGTAAGACTGTCATTTTAACTATATATTAATGCGGCCCACTAATGAAATTGGTAGCGTTGACCACTTTTTAAAATCTTGTTTTGTTCGTTCTGTTAGTGTTTTAAAGTTATGGTTATATAACCTCCCCATTGTATGGGTGACTTTGATTCCTAAATATGTAAATACATTGTGTTCAAGTTTAAATGGAAAGCTAGAGTAGTCTCTGTCAGTGTGGTTAATCAGAAAAAACAAGCTCTTTGAATAATTTATCTTATAACCTGACAGGCGACCAAAGTTATCCAGGGTAAGTAATAGTCTTGATATGGATTCTGTTGGGTTGGATGTATATATACTGCTCAAAAAAATAAAGGGAACACCTAAAAACACAATATAGACCTCGATGAATGAAATATTTCAGCTGAAAATCTTTATTTATTAGACAGAGGAATGTGTTTAGAGCAAAATAACCTAAGAATGATCAATGGAAATCAAAATCATTAGCCCATTAAGGTCTGGATTCAGAATCATACTCAAAATCAAAGTGGAAAATGAGAACATAGGCTGATCCAACTTCTGTGGAAATTCTTCAAGACGATTCAAAATGAGGCTCAGTAGTGTGTGTGGCCTCCACGTGCCTGTATGCACTCCCTACAACGTCTGGGCATGCTCCTGATGAGACGACGGATGGTCTCCTGAGGGATCTCCTCCCAGACCTGGATCAGGGCATCGGTCAACTCCTGGACAGTCTGTGGTGCGACATCGCGTTGGCGGATGGTACGAGACATGATGTCCCAGAGCTGCTCGATTGGATTCAGGTCTGGGGAACGTGCAGGCCAGTCCATAGCATCAATGCCCTCGACATACAGGAACTGCTGACACACTCTGGCCACATGAGGACGAGCATTGTCATGCATGAGCAGGAACCCAGGGCCCACTGCACCAGCATATGGTCTGACAATGGGTCTGAGGATCTCATCCCGGTACCTAATGGCAGTCATGGTACCTCTGGCTAGCACGTAGAGGTCTGTGCGGCCCTCCAAGGATATGCCTCCCCAGACCATCACTGACCCACCGCCAAACCGGTCATGCTGGAGGATGTTGCAGGCAGCAGAACGTTCTCCACAGCGTCTCCAGACTCTCTCACGTCTGTCACATGTGTTCAGTGTGAACCTGCTCTCATCTGTGAAGAGCACAGGGCGCCAATGGCGAATCTGCCAACCAAGATGTTCTCTGGCAAAGGTCAATCGGGCTGCACGGTGTTGGGCTGTGAGCACAGGCCCCAATTGTGGACGTCGGGCCCTCATACCATCCTCATGCATTCTGTTTCTCACTGTTTGAGCAGAAACCTGCACATTAGTGGCCTGTTGAAGGTCGTTTTGTAGGGCTCCGGCAGTGCTCCTCCTGTTCCTCCTTGCACAAAGGACCAGATAGCGGTCCTGCTGCGGGGTTGTTGTCCTCCTGCGGCCCCCCCCACGTCTCCTGGTGTACTGGCCTGTCTCCTGGTACCTCCTCCATGCTCTGGACCCTGTGCTGGGAGACACATCAAATCTTCTTGCCACAGCACGCATTGATGTGCCATCCTGGATGAGCTGCACTACCTGAGCAACTTCTGTAGGTTGCAGATACCGCCTCATGCCACCTCTAGTGGTGAGGGCACTAGCAAAATGAAAAACTAACCAAAGATCGGCCAGAAAAGATGAGGACAGGCAAATGGTCTGTGGCCACCACCTGCAAATCCATTCCTTTTATAGGGGTTGTCTTGCAAATTGTCTAATTTCCACCTGGTGGAAATTAGACAATTTACCAACAGGTGAAATTGAGTCACAAATCAGTGTTGCTTCCTAACTGGACAGGTTGATATCTCAAAAGTGTGATTGACTTGGAGCTACATTGCATTGCTTATGTGTTCCCTTTTATTTTTTTGAGCAGTGTATATAACAACAGGTCATCTGCATAAAGTGATACCTTATGCAATTTACCGCCTCATGAGATACCTTTAATGCCATCTTCTGCCCTAAGAGCTATAGCAAGTGGCTCCATTGCCAAATTGAACAGGTAAGGAGAGAAGCTGCAGCCCTGGCCCCCTATGGAGTGAAAAATAATCAGAAATAATATTATTAATCCGCATTGCGGCTGTCGGTGAGCAATATAATATTTTAACCCATGCTAAGAATGATGAACCAAAGCCTAACCTTTCTAGAACAGCGAATAGATATTGCCATCTGATGCAGTCAAATGCCTTCTCGGCATCTAAAGAAATTATTGCTTCTGTCTGTTCTATGGAATGTGGTGTGTACAGTACATTAAATAGGTGGCACATGTTATAGAATGACTGCCTGCCTGATATAAAACCAGTTTGATCAGAGTTAACAACCATTGGGACTACAGTTTCAATACGGGTTGCCAAGATTTTTGTAAGGATTTTGTAGTTGCAATTCAACAAGCTTACAGGGCGATAGAAACCACACAGTAGGGGATCTTTGTCTTTTTTAAATAACACTGATATGATTGCTTGCATCATAGTTTGGAGTAATTTCATTTGGTTAAAAATTTCCTGATACAACAGGTTAAGTATCGGTGCCAGCGTGGTGGTAAATTCTTTATACATTTTAATTGCGAAATCATCTGGACCCAGTGCTTTGTTGCTCTGCATGGATTTAATTGCTTGTATCACTTACTCTGTTGATATCTCTGTCTATCTGTGCTCTGTACTCAAGGGCAATTTTTGGTATGGTCAGACCGTCTAAAAAAGTGAACATATGCGACAAGTTGCTGGGCAGTTTTGAACTATAAAGGGTAATATAAAATTGTTTAAACTGGTTATTGATGGTGTCAGGATTGGTAGTCTTTACCCCAGCTGCTGTGCAAATTTCAGGAATAGTGTTAGCGGCTGTGGACTGTCTAACCTGATGGGCTAATAGTTTTCCAGCTTTCTCTCCATGTTCATAAAATGTCTGTTTTGATTTAAAGAACAATTGTTCTGTTTGTTTAATGGAGAGATTGTCGAATACTGTTTTTCAATAATATTTTTTTCTTATAAAGCTCAGGTGTTGGGGAATCGGCATATGAACGGTCCACTTCCGCTGTACTATGGGACAGTTCTGTTAGACATTGTTTGTTTCTTTCTCTCATGTGCTGTGTATGAGATTATTTGTTCTCTAAGGTAGGCTTTGAGAGCCTCCCAAACAATGGTTAGTGGCTGAGTGGTTGAGTTTCATAAAGATATCTATCTGCTGGGAGAGAACATTTTTAAACAAGTCCCTGGACAGTAATAGAGGATCAAATCGCCAAGTGCGTTGGGGTTTAGGGTAGTCTAGGAAGCCTATATCTAGCTGTACAGGACTGTGATCCGAAATAACTACTATTATACTGGCTCCCCCTAACTATAGGAAGGACCCTACTGTCCAGGAGAAAAAAATCAATCCTTGAGTAAGAATGGTGCACTGGGGAAAAAAAAGGAGTGTTGTTTAGTAGTTGGATTGTTTCTTCTCCAGGGATCGAAAATAGAGTAGGATTCCACAAATGAATGGATAACCGCGCCTGCCTTCGAAATTTTACTATTAGGTCTTGGGTTTTATCTGTCCAAATATGGATGTAATGCACAATTAAAATCTACCCCCAATATCAGTTGGTAATTATTTAGGTTTGGGAGGGCTGCTATGAAACTAGAGAAAAAAAGTGGGTCATCCCAATTGGTCCATATACATTTGCTAGTGCTACAAGTGTACCATGCAGGTTACCCGTCACTATCACATGCCTTCCCCTGGGGTCAGAAAGAGTCAGCAGTGGAACAAATGGGGATACCCTTCCTGATCAAGATGGCCATGCCCCGCGTTCTATTCTCATTCCTCGAACAGAAAATTGGTCCTATCCAAGCTTTCTTTAGTTTTGTGTGTTCACTTGACTGAAGATGAGTTTCCTGTAAGAATATACATCAGCTCTCAAAGATTTTAAATGTACAAAAACCCTACTACGCTTTACTGGATTGTGAACTCCCTTTATATTCCAGCTCAAAAAACAAAGATAACCTATATTTTGAGCGTCAGACATTTTTTTCTAAAAATGAAAAGAGAAAAAACAAAAAGTCCCTGCCTACTAACTACAAAACGAAAACAGCCTTGAGAACCCAGGCTGATCTACTAATTCCCTAGAGATTGCATCCCCCATTTCTAGTATAACATGGCAAATAACCATAGAAAACCTAACAAGCTCTAACCAGGGCGAACAGTGGTCTTAAGATTATATTAAATTAAAAAGTATTTATATACTTAAGAACTATAGATCAACACCCATATCGGAAAATAAAATATATCAACACCCATATAACAGCAGTTATAATACAGTTCTTTTGTAGGTAAGTGACATTGACCTGGGTGTCGCCCTACAGTCTCTGGCAAGTCACCAAAGTACTGTTACAGGTCTCATAATAATTAGCATCCGTACACATATATACATGCACACTCACGATAATAATAATAAAACAGAAAAATAGCTTTGTAAATGGGCAGCAGGTATTAAATATTCATATTAAATGAAAAAGGCAACATTATCTGAGCGTCTCAAATTTCAAACTTCGAGTAAATAGATAAAGTTAAACTGTAATGTTACCCTGTCGTCTAGGTGTCTTAGCTAGTTACTTCCGCTAGTTGTTGGCACTTAGCAGCTAATATCAATTAACTACCAATACCAATTAGCCACAAATATATTCGAGTTTATCAATATCTAAATGTACATTGTCCTGAGGCTTTAGATTCTTCCTGATATAATCCATCGCCTTAGATGGGTCTTCGAACCGCTTTTCTTGGCTGGACGATGAACTGATACAAAGCACCGCCAGGAACAGGGCCCCAAACTTGATGCCCTGGCAGCTCCAGAGAAGGCCGCTCTCTTTTTCACCACCAGCGTGGTGTTATCCAGGAAGATGCTCACTCTCTTGCCGTGTGGGGTCAACGGAGCTGAACGGGCAGCTTTGCGGAAAACCTCCTCTCTCTCTGAGAAATAGTGAAACTTCACCACGATTATCCTGGGGGGTTCTCCTTTGTTGCGCAAAGTGCCGCAGGCTGCAGTGAGCCCCGGTCTAGGGTTGGGGTGAAGCTGAGGCCTAGTAACTCCTGCAGTAGTTTAGTGATGGTAATAGTAGGCTGCTGGCCTCCGCTGTTCTCGAATCCTCTTTTATCCCGACAATGCGTGCATTACACCGGCGTTGTCATACCTCCAGATCATTTACCTTCTGGCGTAGCATAGCAACTTCAGATTTTAGCTGGCCGATGTCGTCCTCCATATTCGTCATCTTGTCTGAGTATGTGTTCAGGCCATCCTCCACATCTTTCAGACGGGTCTCTTGTTTCACCATGCCGTCCTTTATAGAGTCTTATTTTTGCATTCAGATCCTCTGTGAATGAATCTATCCGTGCCAAGATCTTGCTCTCACTGCTCGCGATGGCAGCCATCACCCCAGATAGATCTGTAGACTCCTCGTCTGGGTCTTTCACAGAGCCCGAGGCTTTAGCGGCCTGGTCACTGCTAGATTTGTTTTTGCCCATCGTGTCTTCTAAATAATCGATATACAAGTACAGGGTTGTGAGTCCGGTGTGCTAGCGGTTCAGTATCGTGTGTTAAATCTAATTTATCTGTGTTTGATCTGAAAAGTTATAATATTAATGAAAAGTTCACCCTGATCAGGAGCCCAATATAAAGACGTCCTCACATGTTACTGCTCACCAGCCTTAGGTAATATTTCTAACATGTCTTTCATGCTTCTCTGGTGTGGGAAGATGGCGGTGCGGACTCGTGTTTGCGCCAGCCTCACCTAGTGCCATTTATGCAGTGTTTTTGTCTGTCTATGTTTGTCATCGTGTGAAGTTTTTTTTTTTTTTTTTTTTTTTTTGTCTCGGCTTATAGAGCTTGGTCTGCTGCATCCTGTGGACCCGAAGAGGAAACACCGAGGGCAGTCTGACAGGATGCAGAAGCGGGGCAGGCTACGCTAACTGCTAGCCCACAGCCCTGCCTTAGAGGAAACACCAAGGCGGTCTGGCAGCAGCCTCGCCTAGCATTGACTGTGCAGTGTTTTTTTATTTTATAAATTTATTTCTAGTTTTTCCCCTTATCCCACCCGATTAACCCAATGGCATATGGCCGGAACTCTTGTCGAATAACTCCCCTGGCTCACGTTTCCACAGGAAGGAGATAGTCGTTACACCAGCTTCCTTCAAACTCGTGTCGGCTGCTCTCGCTATTTTACACGCTGAAGCCTCGCATGGATTGCATCACCTTCAGGCCGCAAAGGAGGTGTACGGAGAATGCTTTCAGTTGCTTGGCTGCAGACGCCCGGGTGGGCCAGAGCTCTCGCTATTGGAGAATGACGAGTCCCTGAACACTACACCAATCTACACCCACTATCCCTCGGGTAAGGGTGACCTAATGAATGCCTTACCCCGTGGATGCTCTGGCCGTGACCGGTTACGGCGAGTCTGGTATACGAACCTTCCAGCCACATGACGAGCGGGTTGCAAGAACGGCGGTTTATTCCGCTCGGCCACCAGAGCGCCCAACTGTGCAGTGTTTTTGTCTGCGTCTGTGTTGTCGTGTGGAGTGCGGGGGAGGTGTGTCAAGGGTGTCTGGCTGGAGAGCTGGCGTTGGATCGGCTGAGGGAGCCTAGTCTACTGCATCTGATAGGCCCAGAGACCACAGCCCTGCCTGGAGCTGCACCTGAGGGGGAAACACCGAGGGCAGTCTGATGGGACGCGGAGGCGGGGCAGGCTATGCTAACTGCTAGCCCATGCACACCGGTAGTCCCGACAGTTATCCTGGCTGGCATTAGTTCTCCTGGACAGTAGAGTTTTTGGATTGTGTTGCACTGGGTGGACTGTGTTGTTGGCTGTTTTCTTTTTTGCTTCTCTGTTTTTGTATGTTTTTGGTGGTGTTGTTTTTGGAAGTTTTTAGATATGTGTATTTGTGTTGCACTGCTGTGGGCTGGAGGAAACAGAATTTAATTTCTTTTGTGTACATAGTACACAATATGAAATGACAAATAAATTGTCCCTGATTGCTGATGTCTGGGTACAGCCGCCGTTTCAGACACACCATGACTACCACCGAGGCGTTGCAGTATTTACAGACATTCGACATTGTTTGAAAAATATTAAAGTTGTTAAAATATTAATTTCGGTGTCAGTTGTTTCTTAACAGACATACTCACATATGTAATGCATTAATATCTCAATTGGGTATTTATCTTGACAACCGTGATCTTGACAAACCGTGGGTGGTCATTTTGATGGCCCATGATCGTTCTAGTAGTTTTCAAGTTCTGACTGTTTCAATATTTATTTTTAGTTCTTTTTTTACATTTCACGTTTGTTAGCTTAACAATATGTGTTTTCCGTTTTGTTTTTCAGGTAATATTTTCACTTTTTCAGTTTTGCTATTCAAGTTTGAACATGTCTCTGAAGTTTAAATTGTGTAAAAATGTATTAAAGTTGTTAAAATGTTAATTTTGGTGTCAATCGTTACCTAACAGACAAACTAATATATGCAATGCATTAATATCTCAATTGGGTATTTATGTGACAGAATATAGAGTTTAAAAACTGGCAGTCATCTTGACCGCCCATGGTAGTTTAAGGTAGGAGTGAAATCCTGGTCGTTCTAACAGAGTGATCATACAGATGTGTTGAACTAATCTGTGCTGTTGTTTGCCTGCCTTATCAGCTCACCCCCCTGACCAGCATCATGCTGAAGGTGAAGATGCTGGATATGGGAGAACCCCGTGCCATCCTCTCCACTGCCCTCTCACCTCCCGACCTCTGCAAGATAAGGAAGACGTTGCTTCAACTCAAAGAGGTCCTGAACACTGCATATTCATGACACTGTTTCAGAGTGCTCTTGTCTTTAATCCTGCAACTCAAATGGTTATAAATGTGCCCTTTAGTAGAGGTATTTGTCCATCAAGCTGTGTTCATTAGAAATGGTGCATTAGAAATGGTGACCTTCAGTGTTGTGTCAGGAGATCTTTGTCAACCAATATTAGCACTATGAGGATTTGCCGGTCTGTTTAGGTGAGGGAGCTAGAGAACAGTTTTGTATGTGTATGTGTATTAGTTGAAGAGAGAGGGTGAAAAGGTGTGTGTGCGTGTATACTGTTGTTTCCTTTAACCATCATGTAAAATACCCTATATATATCAACATGTTGTTGGGCGAACCCACAACCTTGGCCACACCCTAGATTTAGTGATCGCTAGAGGCCGGAATGTTGCTGTTGACAAGATTGTTGATACTGAATTATCAGATCACTACCGTTTGTTTTTTCACATGACTGTCTCTGACTTAGCAAAAAAACAACAGAGTGTATCATAAAAAGACGTTTTCTTAGTCCTTCTGCAGTCATTAACTCCCCTCATCCATCACCTGCGCAGTCTTCCTCTGTCAGCTGCTATTTCCTCAGTGCATGATAAAGTTAACCACTTCAACTTTAAACTAGAGTCAGCTCTCAACGTAGTGGCTCCGATAAAAACTAAGAAAAAATCAGACTACAGTAATACCCTGGAAGACTGAGCAAATACGTTTGCTCAAGAGGGATTGCCGTAGAGCAGAGCGAATATGGAAAAAAAAGTAAGCTTACAATCCATGGCGAGATTTTTAGAAAATCTATATTTGTTTATAACAAAGCTCTGCGCTGCGCAAGGCAGGCTTATTTCTCTGGCATTATAAATGAAAACAGGAACAACTCCAGAGTCTTATTTTCCACAATCGATCACATTATAAATCCTCCCCAGTCTCATGAGCAGTTATGCCCTGCATCTAAATCAAAATGTGACGAGTTTGCTTCATTCTTTGATAATCATTAATATCTAAGCAGGTATCATGAATAAGGTTGTTAATCCAAACAGTCAAACTGCTAGTAATGACTCTCGGGGAAATCTAATTTCCTTTTGCAAAATTAGTGAAGACGAACTTCGTAAAACCATCTTGCAGATGAAGTCATCCACCTGCTCTCTGGATGCAATTCCCGCTGCCTTTTTTTTTTTTTAAAGAGGTCTTACATAGTTTGATTGGGGATGTTTTGGATATTGTAAACTGTTCTTTAGAATCAGATATCTTTCCTGATTCACTGAAAACAGCTATAGTAAAGCCCTTACTCAATAAGAATAATCTTGATCCGTCAGTGCTGAGCAATTATAGGCCTATTTCTGGTCTGCCTTTTCTGTGCAAGAGTATATATATATATATATATATATATATAGTATATTATGTCATTTTGTGGGGGGGGAAATAAGTTGTCTTTATGCATGCTCAGCAATCCAGGTAAGAAAATCAAAGAAGGTTAAATCAGTTCCTCTGGTTGTTTATTGACAGATCGTTTCATCACTCATCTATAGCGACAGGCATGGGCGCAAGTCCATGAATACTGGGATGGCATCCAGCGCTTTACCTGTGCCCCCGTCCATAGGGTTAGTGGTTGTGTCAGGAAGGGCATCCGACGTAAAATTTTGCCAAATCAATATGCAGATTGACAAGACCATACCAGATCGAACAACGGTCATTGGCACTGTGCCCTCACAGGGTCCTGGTGGAAACTGTAAAATCTGCTGTGGCGACCCCTGAAAAACAGGGAAAAAGCTGAAAGAAGGAATCGTTTCATCACTCATCTAAGTGACCTCATCAGTCTAAACTGACTGCAAGTATCCCCACCCTTATAAAAAATACGGTTGCATAACGACCGAATCCAACTGCCAGTTTCATATGCAAATATGGGCGTGACCGTTAACTACAGTTTCAATAGTCATGTATGCTATTCACAGAGGATTTGGGAATGTTTGTAATCACAGCATTGTAAGATGGCGACCGATGTACTCAGGCCACTTCACCACTTAGACCTTAGACCTTATTAGACCCTCACCACTGTAAGTGTGGTCAAGAACACCTGGTGGGGCCCCACCAACGGGCCTTCATCCAAAGTTTCCTCTTTAGGTCCTATCAGCAATCAATCTCCTGGCTTCAGGTCGTGCCGCTGACACTCTATTGGCTGTGGAAGTGACGATCTCACCTGCATGTGAATAGAACTCAGCATTTTGTTTAGTAGCGCACAAAAATTAAGCATTACATCCTCCACAAGGTCTGAGCTGAGGACCCATTTCTGCCGGGAAGGGCTTTTCCAGTGTTCATGGGTCTGCCTGTGAGGATTTCAAAAGGTGACAGACCTGTTGCAGCCCTTCCTCTCGCTCTCATGGCCATCAGCACTAAAGGTAGTGCCTTTACCCATGTGAGTCCTGTCTCATCACAACATTTGAGAGGTTTATTTTTATTTGTCCTATTTTCTCTCTCAACTGCTCCACCACTCTGGATTATAGGCACAATGTTGCCTCAGATTAATACCCAAAATAGCACTGTTTACAAAATGAGTTCCATTATCGATGCTGATCTTCTGTGGTATTCCCCATCTGGGAATAATCTCTATTACTGGTACTTTTGTTACTGTGCCTTTCCTGTAGGGAAAACTTTAACCCACTTAGAAAACATAAAAATCACAAGACACTATTTCTTTCCCTCACATGGTGTTAGTTCAATGACATCCATGTTCAGGTGATCAAACTGTTGGTCGGGAGGAGGGTGGCTTGAGGCTTGTGTGATTTACCCTCTTATGGCATTATTTTTCAAACAAACGTTCTGAGCAAAAATTTTGGAAATGTGCCTACCAACATGGGGATCGGCAGTTCGAATCCCCATGTTACCTCCGCTTGGTTGGGCGTCCCTACAGACACAATTGGCTGTGTCTGCGGGTGGGAAGCCGGATGTGGGTATGTGCTCTGGTCACTGCACTAGCGCCTCCTCTGGTCGGTCGGGGCACCTGTTCAGGGGGGAGGGGAACTGGGGGGAATAGCAGGATCCTCCCATGCGTTACATCCCCCAGGTGAAACTCCTCACTCTCCGGTGAAAAGCAGCAGCTGATGACTCCACATGTATCAGAGGAGGCATGTGGTAATCTGCAGCCCTCCCCATATTGGCAGAGGGGCCGGAGCAGCGACCGGGACGGCTTGGAAGAGTGGAGTAACTGGTCGGATACAATTTGGGGGGGAAAAGGGGGGGGGGTTGGAAATAATTTCCGAAACCTCTCATAAACCAGTGTTTGTTTACTGCATCCACCATCCCCCATTTTGACACATGGTCCTTCCCATGTGCCAATTTTGCATAAAAAGGAAACTTAACACTTAGGCAGGCAAGGACGTGCACTTAGCTTTTTTCTTTTTTTTTTCTTTTTTCTCTCTGTCTCTCTTTATCTTATCAACACAGATGTCATAAAACCTTCTTCTCTGTCCACAGTCTGTGTGAATGGTCTGTCTGGGTCAGGCAGTCCTAAAGTAGCCGTGGTGGTCAAAGTCTGTTTTAGTTTGACCTTAATAGACGATATATTCTCAAACATTATAGAAGGCAACACAGAGAATGGAGTTTTAATAAGTGACATCAGTGACCAGAGGGTGTGCTCCAATTATCGGGGCATCATACCGCTCAGCCTCCCTGGGAAAGTCTACTCTAGGGTGCTGGAAAGGAGGCTCCGACCGATTGTTGGAACCTTGGATCCAGGAAAATAGTGCAGATTCCGTTCTGGCTGTGGAACAACGGACCAGCTCTTTACCCTTATGGAAGTGCTGAGGGAGGCATGGGAGTTTGACCAGCCAATCTACATGTGTTTTGTGGTCTTGGAGAAGGCTTACGACCTTGTACCCCAGGGCACTCTTTGGGGGCTACTGCGGGAGTATGGGGTACCGGGGCAGTTGCTACAAGCCATCCAGTCCTTGTATAACCAAAGTGAGAGCTGTGTCCACGTTCTCGGCACAAAGTCAAAGACGTTTTCGGTGGGTGACGGACTCCACCAAGGTTGTCTCTTGTCTCCGATTCTGTTTGTGATTTTCATGGACAGGCTCTCAAGGTGCAGCCAGGGTGAGGAGTGTGTCCATTTTGGGAACCACGGAATTGCATCTCTGCTCTTCGCAGATGATTTGGTTTTGTTGGCTTTATCAGAATGCTACCTCCAGCATGAACTGGGGTGGTTTGCAGTTGAGTGTGAAATGGTCGGATGAGATTCAGCACCTCCAAGTCTGAGGCCATGGTTCGCTACCGGAAAATGATGGATTGCTCCCTCCAGGTTGAGGATGAGTTGTTGCCTCGACTGAAGGAGTTCAAGTATCTCAGGGTCTTGTTCACAAGTGAGGGTAGGATGGAGTGGGAGATTGACAGGCAGATTGGTGCAGCATCAGCAGTAATGCGGACGTTGTACCGGACTGTTGTGGTGAAGAGGGAGCTGAGGCGGAAGGCAAAGCCCTCAGTTTACAATCTTTGTTCCAGCCCTCACCTATGGCCATGAGCTTTCGGCAGTGACCGAAAGGGTGAGATCGCAGATACAAGCGGCTGAAATTAGTTTCCTCCATAGGGTGTCTGGGTTCAGCCTTAGAGATAAGATGAGGAGCTCGGTCATATGGTGGGAGCTCGGAGTAGAGCTGCTGCTCCTTCGCGTCGAAAGCAGCCAGTTGAGGTGGTTCAGGCATCTGATTAGGATGCCTCTTGGGCGCCTTCGTTTGGGGGTTTTCTGGGCACGTTCAACTGGGAAGAGACCCCGGGGTGGACCCAGAACTTGCTGGAGGGGACTATATGTCCAATCTGGCCTGGGAACGCCTTGGGATCCCCCAGGAGGAGCTGGAGGGCATTGCTGGGGAGAGGGATATCTGGAGTGCCCCACTTGGCTTGCTGCCACCGCGACCCGACCCCAGAGAAGTGGCTGATGATGAGATAAGACACATCAGTGACCATCTACCAGTTTTCACTGTCTGACTGCAATTTTAGGAAGAACAAAGTTCTCAACAAAGACCAAGACGGTCATTATGACCGTTTTGGATTTTCAAAGTTTACTAACTTTGTGACATAAAATGATGCAGACCTGCCGCTCGCTGAATAATCCTAAAATTGCATATATTTGCATTAAAACGCGTTTTAGATCAATTGTTTAAAAAAAAGTTATAATATCTACCTAAAATGATCATGACCGGTTAAAATGACCGCACGTAATTTGCGTGTGATCATGCGCGTCATGTCACTATTTATGACATGTGTTGGTCACATCATTTCCTTTGCGAAGTTGATTGCTCTCTCCTAGAAAAAAGAAACTAGCGTTCTCCAGTGCAAAATAATAGTCTAAACTTGATTTTTGATTATTGCCAACAAGTCTGGTTAGAAACGCCGTTTCAAACGCTCCATGTCTACCACCGAGGCGTTGAAGGATTTACAGGTTTTGGACAGAGGCCATTTTAAATTGTTTGACAAATAGTATTAAAGTTGTTAAAAAGTTAATTTTGGTGTCAGTCATTTCTGAACAGACATACTAACATATGTAATGCATTAGTATCTCAATTGGGTATTTATCTTGACAGAATATAGAGTTTAAAAACTATGGGCGGATGGTCGTTCTAATAGTTTTTAAGTTCCAGTCGTTGTTTGGGACTGTTTCAATATTTCTTTTCAGTTCTTTTTTTCCCCGACATGGTGGTGCAGTGGTTAGCGCAGTCGCCTCACAGCAAGTTCCTGGGTTCGAACCCCAGGTAGTCCAACCTTGGTGGGTCATCCCGGGTTGTCCTCTGTGTGGAGTTTGCATGTTCTCCCCGTGTCTGCGTGGGTTTCCTCCGGGGGCTCTGGTTTCCTCCCACATTCCAAAGACATGTAAGTCAGGTGAATTGGCCATACGAAATTGTCCCTAGGTATGAATGTTTGTGTGTGTGAGTGTCTCAGCCCTGTGATGGCCTGGCAGCCTGTCCAGGGTGTCTCCCCATCTGCCGCCCAATGACTGCTGGAATAGGCACCAGCATCCCTGCGACCCTGAGAACAGGATAAGCGGTTCAGCTAATGGATGGAATGGAAAAACGACTCCAAAGGTATATGGAATGTGTTGAATAGTATTATTAGAAACCGATCTAGAAGCCCAAGCTGCCCTCAATACTTTACAGAAAATTATAAGACTATAAATAACACAGACGATGGGGTCAGTGGCTTCAACAGATTCTTTATAAATGTGGGCCCAAAACTGGCAGAAAAAAATCAGTGACACAAACAATCACAGAGGGGAAGGATAGTGATTATGGGGACAGAAATCCAAGTTCCATTTTTCTTAGAGCAGTAGAAGAGAAGGAAATCATGGACATTGTAAACAAACGCAAGAACAAAAAATCTACTGACTGGAATAATAGTGATGTGACAATAGTTAAAGTAATCGAATGTATTGCTTAACCACTAAGCCACACCTATAACATGTCCTTTCAGTCTGGTAAAGTTCAAAGCAAAATGAAAATGGCAAAAGTTATACCCCTATAGAAAACTGGTGATGGACACCAATTTCATTGTCACAGTACTAGAAAAACTAGTTGCTGTTCAGAGGTGGATAGAGTAAGCAAAAACTGTACTCAAAGGTATTTTTACTTTATAATAATGACTCAAGTAGAAGTAAAAGTACTCATCAAAATAACGACTTGAATATGAGTAAAAGAGGATCTCATAAAATGACTGCTCAAGTAGTAACTTCTTATGATGTTTTATTTCATCCCATGGCACTTACCACGGAGTAAGGAGGTTCCCCGATGTTCTGGCAAAATTCCCAACCCGGCTCTCCATCTGGCCATCTAATCATCTCCCTCCTTGTAATTGGCTCAACGAGTCCTCTCTCTCCACCTCAACCTGATGTGTGGTGAGCGTTCTGGCACAAAATGGCTGCCTTGCATCACCCAGGTGGTGCTACACATTGGTGGTGGTTGAGGTGACTTATCCCCTACAATGTGAAGTGCTTTGGGTGTCTAGAAAAGCGCTATATAAATGTAATGGTTATTATTATTATCTGTAATGTATTACATTCAAATGTATCTATAAAGCACGGGGTGCGTCTGGCAGCTGGTGGAATTGTGCAGCACAGAGAGACATGACATCTGTGCAGCCGCAGCTGCCCGTGTCATACATGCCGGCAGGCTCGCAACCTGTTCCTGATAGAGCTTGGCCTCTCCAACCTGTGCCACTTCAGCCTACACTTCAGTATTTGCCACCTCAGTATGTGCCACCTCAGCTTGCACCTCAGCATGTGTCACCTCAGTATGTACCACCTCAGCCTGCACCTCAGCATGTGCTACCCCAGCCTGTGCCTCAGTATGTACAACCTCAGCCTGCATCACTTCAGCCTGCGCTTCAGTATGTACCACCTCAGCCTGCACCTCAATATGTGCCACTGAGTAACAGGTCTGCGTATTTCCACCAATGCAATATTAATCGTCTTCGCCCGTCACTTACACCTAAAAGCACAGCCATACCCACTCACACCCTGGTTACATCCCGTATTGATTACAGTAATTCTGTCCTCTTTGGTCTTCCCCTGAAGTGTCTTCATAAACTTCAATTGGTCCAGAATTCAGCTGCCCGTATCATTACCAGAACTCCTTCCCTAGATCATATTACTTCTGTTCTTCAGCAACTCCATTGGCACCCTGTTAAATACCGTATTGACTTCAAGATCCTGCTCCTCACCTTTTAAGTCCCTTAATAACCTATCTCCTTTACATCTTTCCGAACTCCTTCATATCCACACACCCTCCTGCACTCTCAGATCCTCTTCTGCTCTCCAACTCACTGCACCATCGGCCCGCTTGACTACCATGGGGACTAGAGCCTTCAGTCATTCTACCCCCCGCCTATGGAACTCTCTCCCACAAGAAATTCGCAACATTGATTCTTTCAACCTTCAAATCCCATCTCAAAACGTACCTTTTCAAACTGGCATATTCAGTCTGATACGCGCTTCATTGAGTTTGGTGCAGATGAGGATTTTATACTTATCTGTTGTATGAACTTTTTATTGTCTACCCTGCTTTGTTTTGATTTTATGCTATCCGATACAGTGCTGCTTGTTTTTTTACCGTGTTCTGTAAGGTGTCCTTGAGTGCTCTGAAAGGCGCCTACAGATAAAATGTATTATTATTATTAGTTTAATGTAACGGCGTATAAATATATATTTTTTTGAATCGTAAATGAACTTTAGTAAGAGTGGAAAGTATTATGCATTAAAACTACTCCTGTAAGTACAATTTATTGGAAAAAGTTACTTAAGTTCATGTAACGGAGTAAACGTAATGCGTTACTACCCACATCTGTTGCTGTTAGACTAAACAAATTCATTGAGAAGCACAATCTGTTGAATGATAGTCAGTACGGTTTTCGACCAAACGGATCGACATTTCTGGCGCTAATTGAATTAGTTGAAGAAATAACTAATTGCATAGACCATAAAAAGTTTGCTGTGGGAAAGTTTATAGACCTAAAAAAAAAGCCTTTGACACTATTTACCACAACAGATTAATAGATAAATTAGAAAAGTATGGTATCAGAGGGGTGGTACAGAATTGGCTAAGAAGCTATTTAAGTAACAGACAGCGGTTTGCAATGATAGGTGAACATAAATTGTCATGCATGGATATTATTGTGGTGTACCCCAGGCATCGGTTTTAGGTCCAAAACTTAATTCTGTACTTAAATGATATATGCAAGATATCAAAAATATTGAAATTTGTTTTATTTGCTGATGACATGAATACAGTTTGTTGTGAGAATTTACAGCAGCTATTGGAGGTGACAATAGAAATGGAAAAATTAAAACAGTGGTTTGACAAAAACAACTTATCCTTAATTCTGGACACAACAAAGTTTATGTTGTTTGGAAATCACTTAGTAAATACCAGAGTAAAAGTAGTGATAGACAGTGTCCGACTAGAACGAGTATATGAAAATACATTTCTTGGTGTGATACTAGACCACAGAATCTGCTGGAAACCTCACATAACATGTGCGAGCAAAATTGGCAAAGAGCATTGCAGTCATGAGAAAAGCAAGTCACATTCTCGATCATAAATTATTACGCACTCTGTATTGTTCATTTATTTTACCATATCTGAACTACTGTGTGGAGGTATGGGGTAACACCTACAAAACCAATCTACAGCCATTATGTATACTACAAAAAAGAACCATAAGGATAGTTAATAATATAGGATATTGCGAACACACCAATGGAATACATATGCGTGAATGAGAGGGAGGACAGTGGAATGGTAAGGATGCAAGGAGTAGGGGTGACGAAGGCATATGAATTTTAAATACTCGGGGTCAACTGTCCAAAGTAACGGGGAGTGCAGGCAGGGTGGAATGGGTGGAGAAGAGTGTTAGGAGTGATTTGCGACAGAAGGGTACCAGCAAGGGTTAAAGAGAAGGTTTACAAGACGGTTGTGAGACCAGCTATGTTATATGGTTTGGAGACAGTGGCACTGATGATGAAAAGACAGGAGGCGGAGCTGGAGGTGGCAGAGCTGAAGCTGCTAAGATTTTCATTGGGAGTGACGGAAGAAGGACAGGATTAGGAACGTGTATATTAGAGGGACCGCTCAGGTTGGCCGGTTTGGAGATGAAGCAAGACAGGCAAGATTGAGATGGCTTTGACATGTGTGGAGGAGAGATGCTGGGTATATTGGGAGAAGGATGCTGAATATGTAGCTGCTAGGGAACAGGAAAAGAGGAAGGCCAAAGAGGAGGTTTATGGATGTGGTGAGAGAAGACATGTAGGTGGCTGGTGTGACAGAGGAGGATGCAGAGGACGGGAAGAAATGGAAACGGATGATCCACTGTGGTGACCCCTAACGGGAGCAGCCGAATGTAGTAGTAGTAGCTTTTATGTGATGTCATATTTTTATTGCATTTATAATTTTAATTGTATTTATTTATATTTCCATTTCTTATAGTTTGTTTTTACTTCCTTATTATCTCTTGTCATCTTTATCTTTCAACACCTGTTTTCTCTCTACTGTGTTTTTCCGTCTTTTGTCTTCTTGTTTTAACTTTATCTTGATTTTACCTTAATTTTGTCTTTTGTTTGGCCTTACTGTTTTGCTTTGTTATTTCTTTCTGAGCATTCTGGTTTTGCTGTGTCTGTCAAACACTTTATAAACTCTTGTTTTAAAGGTGCTATGTAAATAAAGTTTTATTATTATTATTATGGTTTATACAAATTGAAAATGCTCCTTTTATTCTTAAGATGGCATTGCAAAAAATGTTCCGTAAGGCTTGATCAAAAACTGTAGGAAAATATTTTTGGATGAACCCATCTTAATTCCACTAAGTGGATGTATTGTTCTATAGATAGGTGCACTCTCTTTGAAGAGTGTCAGTGGTAACAATGAGGATGGAGAATTGACATTCCTTGGCCGGATACTAACTTGCCTTCCTGTGGACCCGCACCTGGGGAAGTTGGTTGTGCTGAGCCACATCTTTGGCTGTCTTGAGGACGGCCTTATCATAGGTCAGTCTACGATTTTTCCATAAGAAAGGTCCTTGACTGCTGTTGGTGATATATTTGCTTGCATGAAAGATGTGTACTTTATTGATTTTTCATGGTGTGCAAATTGTAATGACTGCCAGTCAAATATTTCCCTCAGCTGCATCGCTCTCTCTCAGGAGTTTCTTCACCATACCATCCCTACAACCGCTAGCTGGCTACCGGTGAGTCACATCCAGCAGGCTCACTGTTCACCGATTTGCTGTTTTATGTTTCCCTACAGTAGAACATTTTCACTTTTTAGTACACTGAATTTATTTCTAGAATAATCACAATCCTAAAGTTCTTTTTAGGGTTATTGATTCTGTTATTAATGATCCCCCGCCTCTTTTTTTTAACTGGATGTTGAACTGTCTGAAAAATTTGTCACTCATTTTGTAAATAAGGTGGAGAATATCAGGTCCCAAATCCAGCATGGCCCTTGCAATCGTTCCATTCCCCATGTTAATTCTGCCTCTTACCCAGTTTCAACCAATTACAATTTCAGTGTTAGAGAGTACATTCTCAAATATAAACCCCTCCTTCTGCATCTTAGACATCATTCCCACTAAGCTGCTCAAGGGGGTGTTTTCAACTGTTAGCCCCGTTTTTCTGCAAATTCCTAATGATTCTCTGGCCTCTGGTTCTTTTCCAGACAGTTTTAAGCGTGCCGTTGTTAACCCATTGCTGAAGAAACCTAATGTAAATCCCCTGTCCTTAAGTAACTACAGACCAATCTCCAAATTGTATTTTTTTATTCAAGGTTCTAGAGAGAGTAATTTCATCTCAACTGATTTCTTTTATGAACACTAATAGTGTTTTTAACAGTTTCCAGTCTGGTCTTAGAGCACTTCATAGTACTGAGACAGCTCTTGTTAAGGTTATTAATGACCTACTGCTGACTGCGAACAGAGGTGACTGCTCGATTTTAGTTCTTTTAGACTTAAGTGCTTCCTTTTGATACAGTCGATCACAGTATCTTCTCACATCACTTTGAGACTTGGGTTGGCATCAGAGGCTTGGCTCTTAGTTTATTATGCTCTTACATCTCCAACAGAACCTTTTCTGTTCTGGACAACTCTACCTGTGGTATCCCTCAAGGCTCAGTTCTTGGCCCCCTTCTGTTTTCTATATAAATGCTACCCCTTGGCAAGGTCATTCAAAATCATGACGTATTATACAATTTTTACACTGTTGACACTGTTATGCATGCCACTAAATCCCACAGATCCTAGCGCCCTATCAAATCTCACAACTTGCCTCTCTGTCATTAAATCCTGGATGTCTGAAAATTTTCTTAAATTTAATGATAAGTCTGAGGTCATTCTGTTTGGGCTCCCAAATTCCATCAGCCATTTTGTAACTAATCTTGGTGGTCTGTCAGGTAGTCTTAAGCAGGCTGCTAGCAATCTTGGGGTAATATTCAATGCTGACCCCGGTTTTGATAATCAAATCAAACATGTTGTTCAGTCATGCTTTCCCCAGCTGAAGGTAATCTCCAAAATTAGGTCATTTTTATCAATTGCCGATATGCAAAAAGTTGTACATGCTTTTATCTATTCTCAGCCTGCCTATTGTATGTAATGCACTTCACTAGGCTATCAGCACGAGCTCCCTCCACCGTCTGCAGTTGGTACAAAACGCCGCTGCTCGGCTCATTACTGGGACCAAGAGGCATGATCATATCACTCCTGTGCTTGCCTCCCTACACTGGCTCCCTGTTACATTTCGAACTGATATTGAAATTTTATTGCTAACTTTTAAGGCCTTAAGCAGGATTGCTTCTACATACAGTTGTGATTTAATGACCTGGTATATGCCCTCTCGAACATAAGATCCGCAGATGGAGCCCTGCTGGTTATTCCCAGGTCTCGGTTTGTCACAAAGGGTGATCAGGCTTTTGCTGTTAGAGCCCCCACATTATGGAACTCTCTTCCTATCGAACTAAGATAAACCAAGTCTCTAGCTTCTTTTAAATCTTGTCTTAGAACTTTTCTTTTTGTGAAAGCTTGTACAAATGTTTTGATATGTGTTTTTATTTATTCATACAGTTTCTATTTTTACTTATTTGGTCTTGTTCTTATTTTTGCATTGTCTGGTTTTGTTTCTTTGTAAAGCATTTTGTTTTAGAAAAGTGCTATATAAATAAAAGTTCTTATTATTACACAGAGAAATTGAAGATCAGTTACCCTCCAGTCTAAGATTCTCTAGGGAATCGAAACTGTCTGCATTGTTTTCCCCAGGTTCTCAGTATTGTTGCAGAAATGTACATTCAAACCTCAAGTCCCAGAAGGGAAAAGGGTTTGTAGAATCAGGGATAGTAAACATGTTTAGTTTTGAAAATACCATCTAAAATGTAAAAGAAATAACAAAATTGTACCAGAAAGGCATAATAAACTACAGATCAAATCACCACAACATAAAACCAAACAGTTGGTGTTTGATTGCACCAGACAAAAGGTCAGTATTATGACTAAAAGGCCTCTTATCAGTACTAAAAGGCTAGTTATACAGACATAAGTGGCTATATTATGTCCTACTAGACACTTGTGTCTACCAAGAAGTTGGACTCTGATGTTATCCCTGACTGGATTTTCTTTACAGGATGATGTTTATGTGTAATAAGTTTGATTTTGGGGTTAGATTTAGTGAAAAGCAAAAAAAACAAAAAAAACAAAGGAGTGATAGATCAAATCAAATCAATTTTATTTGTATAGCCCAATATCACAAATTACAAATTTGCCTCAGTGGGCTTAACAGCAACACAACATCCTGTCCTTAGACCCTCTCATCGGATAAAGAAAAACTCCCTAAAAACCCCTTTAACAGGGAGAAAAAATAGGAAGAAACCTCAGGGAGAGCAACAGAGGAGGGATCTCTCTCCCAAGACGGACAGCGTGCAATGGATGTTGTGTTCACGCAATTTACATAATTCAACATTGAAAGAGGATAACAGAATTATAATGGACATAAAATTTATGAAGAACATGATGCACAGGAGGCCAAGCAGTGTCCACGTGCCAACGGAGCAGTCCAGGACCCAAGCCACGCGACCAGCATCGTGTAATAAGAAAAACTTAGGTGAGGAGTGGAAGGGCAGGCAGCATCCAAATGGCGGCCACCATCACCACGGAGACCTGGAGGAGAACCGACTGCACATGCATGCAAGAGAGACTCACATGACGGTCGCCTCGGTTCTGCACTCTCTTGTACTTTTTTTATTTGTTTAGTTTCCAGCGCCCATTCACTGATCACATACAGTAGGGAAGAACTTTTAAGTCTCCAACTGTCCATTGGACAAACTGAACAGACCCCCCCCTCCCTTTTTTCTCCCCAATTGTATCCGGCCAATTACCCCACTCTTCTGAGCCATCTGGTCATTGCTCCACTCCCTCTGCTGATCCGGGGAGGGCCGCAGACTACCACATGCCTCCTCTGATACATGTGGAGTCGCCATCCACTTCTTTTCTGAGGAGTTTTGCCAGGGATACGTAGTGTGCAGGAGGATCACGCTATTCCCCCCAGTTCCCCTTCCTCCTGAACAGGCACCCAGACCGACCAGAGGAGGCACTAGTGCAGCGACCAGGACACATGCCCACATCTGTCTTCCCACTCACAGACATGGCCAATTATGTCTGTGTCTGACCAAGCTGGAGATAACACTGGGATTCGAACCGGTGATCCCCGTGTTGGTTGGCAATGGGATAGATCGCTATGCTACCCGGACTGAACAGACTTTTTTAAGCCGACGTTAATTGAACATTTTAACAAAAGTCTTGCCGAGGTCTTGCTTGTTATAGCCCTGTGTGGACTATGATGAAGATGCTGAAGGGGTAAGCGAGCCAGAGCGCTTGTTAAACTGTGACAGCGGGGATTTAAAACCACCCTTCCATCAATCCACCTGGCGACTGTTCACTCTTTGGCCAACAAGATGGACGAACTGCTACTCTTAAACAGAAAAACTCAGACTTTTCCAGATCTGCCGCCCTGTGTCTTACTGAAACCTAGCTTAGTGAGCATATCACAAACAGTAAACGTCATCTGCTGCAGTTCCAACTCCTCCGGGCAGACCACACAATACGGAGTTATCAGGAAAAAAACCGGGTGGTGGCATATGCTTCTACATAAGCGAAGGATGGTGTACAGATGTCACAGGATCATGAAGCCGTCACTTAGACCTTTTTCATCAACTGTAATTCACCGCAAGAATTTTCATAATTTTTTCTGGTCGGTGTGGAGCACAAATATCCAGACTCCCTACTCATTATCCTTGGAGATTTTAACAGAGCAAACCTCAGCCACGAACTGCCAAAATACAGACAGCATGTTAACTGTCCCACCAGAGACAAAAAGACTGGATCATTGCTACACAGTATTAAAGGACGCCTATCGCTCTGTCCCCCATGCAGCCCTGGGACTCTCTGATTACTGTCTGATTCATCTTATCCCATCCTATAGGCAGAAATTAAAATCTTCAAAGGCTGTGGTTAAAACTGTGAGAAAATGGACCAATGAGTCAAAACCTGGAGCTCCAAGGCCTGCCTCGACTGCACTGACGAGAATGTTTTTGAGGCTGCATCTACAGACTTGGACGAACTTAGTGACACTGTGATATCTTACATCAACTTTTGTGAGGATGTGTGTGCCCACCAAAACCTTCTGTACCTTAACAACAATAAGCCCAGGTTCTCAGCTAAACTCAGGCAGCATCATCAGGCCAAAGAGGAACCCTACAGGAGTGGAGATAGGATCCGGTATAACAAAGCCAGAAATACATTCACGAAGGAGATCAGAGTGGCAAAAAGGTGCTACTCTGAAAAGTTGAAAAACAGGTTTTCTGGCAACAACCCAGCATCAGTCTGGAGCAGTTTGAAAGACATTACCAACTACAGGAGACCCCCCACACACACACACACACACACACACTACAGGGAACTGTCAACTGGCTAATGACCTAAATGGTTTTTACTGCAGGTTTGAAAATCAAACTTGCACACCCCTCCCTGGCCTCAACACAACCAACTGTACTCCCTGCCGCCACTTCTCCCTGCCCACCGAACCCCCACCCGCACTCAGGATATGTGTTGAGGACCAGGAAGGCACCGGGCCTGGATGGTGGGTCACCCTCCTGTCTTAAAGTCTGTGCTGATCATCTGGCCCCCATTTTCACACTGATCTTCAGCAGATCACTGGAGCTGTCTGAAGTCCCCTCCTGCTTCAACAGCTCCACTATCATCCCGGTCCCCAAGAAACCCCATATCACAGGATTAAATTACTACAGGCCCATTGCACTAACGTCTTGTCATGAAATCCTTCAAGAGACTGGTGTTGGCCCACCTGAAGGAAATCACTGGCCCGCTGCTCGACCCCCTGCAGTTTGCCTACCGAGCAAACAGGTCAGTGGATGATGCAGTCAACATGGGATTGCGCTACATCTTCCAACACCTCGACTCCCCAGGGACATACGCAAGGGTCCTGTTTGTTTACTTGAGCTCAGCGTTCAACACCGTCATCCCAGATATCCTCCATTCCAAACTCACCCAGCTCACTGTACAGCCCCCATCTGTCAGTGGGTTAAAAACTTCCTGACAGACCGGAGGCAGCTGGTGAGGCTGGTGAAAATCACATCCAGCATCCGGACAATCGGCACTGGCGCCCCCCAGAGATGTGTGCTCTCCTGTCTACTCTTCTCCCTCTACAGAAATGAATGCACCTCAGGTGACCTGTTAAACTCCTGATGTTTGCAGATGACACAACCATCATTGGCCTTATCTGGGATGGTGATGAGTCTGCATATAGACGGGAGGTTTATCTGCTGGCCCTCTGGTGCAGCCATAACAATCTGGAGCTGAACATGCTCAAAACAGCAGAGATGACAGTGGAGTTCAGGAGGAACCCCCCAACACTGCCCCCCCCCATAATACTCAACAGCACGGTGTCTACAGTGAAAACCTACAGATTTCTGGGTTCCACAATCTCCCAGGACCTAAGGTGGGTGTCCAACTTAGACACAGACACAATCATCAAAAAGGCCAAGCAAAGGATGTACTTTCTCTGTCAGCTCAAAAAATTCAACCTGCCTCAGGAACTGTTGATTCAGTTCTACACTGCAATAATCCAATCTGTCCTCTGCGCATCCATCACGGTCTGGTTTGGTTCGGCCACCAAACAGCACAGGGACAGACTCCAATGGACAGTTAGGTCTGCAGAGAAAACCATTGGTGCTAACCTGCCTCTCCATTTAGGACTTATACACCTCCAGACTCAAGAAACAGGCAGACAACGTCACTGCAGACCCATCACACCCTGGTCACAACCTGTTCTAGCTCTTCCCCTCTGGCAGGTGCTACAGAGCACTGTACCCCCAAACAATTGGATATAAAAAGGCTGCAGGCTGTCATTCAACTGAAGGCTTAACACTGTCAATAAATCCATTTTGTATATACTGTACTGTGCATGGTACGTATACTGGTATGCTCTGTCATGTCATCTACCTCAGGTATTTATGTAAGTAACTTGCTAACATCTATTTCAACATCTCCGATATATTCTCTGTACCATTTCACTTTATCACTTCTTTCACCTGTATAAGTCAATGCTTGTCTATACAGTGCATCCGGAAAGTATTCACACCCTTTCACTTTCCCTACATTTTGTTATGTTACAGCATTATTCCAAAATGGATTAAATTTCTTTTTTCCTCATCAATCTACACACAATACCCCATAATGACAAAGTGAAAAAGGTTTTGTAGAAATTTTTGCAAATTTATTAAAAATAAAAAACTGAAATATTGCATGTACATAAGTATTCACACCCTTTGCTATGACACTCAAAATTGAGCTCAGGTTCATCCTGTTTCCACTGATCATCCTTGAGATGTTTCTACATCTTTATTGGAGTCCACTTGTAGTAAATTCAATGGATTGGACATGATTTGGAAAGGCACACACCTGTCTATATAAGGTCCCACTGTTGACAGTGCATGTCAGAGCAGAAACCAAGCTGTGAAGTCAAGGGAATTGTCTGTGGACCTCCGAGACTGGATTGTATCGAGGCACAGATCTAGGGAAGGGTACAAAAAAATTTCTACAGCTTTGAAGGTCCCGAAGAGCACAGTGGTCTCCATCATTCGTAAATTGAAGAAGTTTGGATCCACCAGGACTCTTCCTAGAGCTGGCCGCCCAGCCAAACTGAGCAATCGGGGGAGAAGGGCCTTGGTCAGGGAGGTGACCAAGAACCCGATGGTCACTCTGACAGAGCTCCAACGTTCCTCTGTGGAGATGGGGAAAACCTTCCAGAAGGACAACCATCTCTGCAGCGCTCCACCAATCAGGCCTTTATGGTAGAGTGGCCAGACGGAAGCCTCTGCTCAGTAAAAAGTGCATGACAGCCTTCTTGGAGTTTGCCAGAAAGCACCTAAAGGACTCTCAGACCATGAGAAACAAGATTCTCTGGTCTGATGAAACCAAGATTAAACTCTTTGGCCTGAATGCCAAACGTCACGTCTGGGGGAAACCAGGCACCTCTCATCACCTTGCTAATACCATCCCTACAGTGAAGCATGGTGGTGGCAGCATCATGCTGTGGGGATGTTTTTCAGCGGTAGGAACTGGGAGACTAGTCAGGATCAGGGAAAGATGAATGGAGCAAAGTACAGAGATCCTTGATGAAAACCTGCTCCAGAGCGCTCAGGACCTCAGACTGGGGCAAAGGTTTACCTTTCAACACGACAACGACCCTAAGCACACAGCCAAGACAACGAAGGAGTGGCTTTGGGACAAGTATGTGAATGTCCTTGAGTGGCCCAGCCAGAGCCCAGACTTGAACCCCATTGAACATCTCTGGAAAGACCTGAAAATAGCTGTGCAGCGACGCTCCCCATGTAGTTATGTACATGCAATATTTCAGTTTTTTTATTTTTAATAAATTTGCATAATTTCTACAAAACCTTTTTCGCTTTGTCATTATGGGGTATTGTATGTAGATTGATGAGAAAAAAATGAGTTTAACCCATTTTGGAATAAGACTAACATAAGAAAATGTGGGGAAAGTGAAGGGGTGTGAATACTTTCCGGATGCACTGTGTATCTGAAGATTGTTGTGTTGTAGTGTTGTTATTCTATGTTAAGTACAGTGAGAGAGCTACGAAACCGGAGTCAAATTCCATGTTTTTGCAAACCTACATGGACAATAAACATGATTCTGATTCTGATTTATAAAGTATGCAACATGTGGTACATGTTTTAATAACAAAGTTGGGATTTATCAAACGTGTATCTCTTTGAAATGGCTGGTTTACCTATTCAATATAAGGTTATGCAAAAATGGTCAGGAAAGTTCATTTATGCACAAATTTGCTCGTTAGATGATTTATAAAGATATATTGTGAATTGGATCGCAATGGTTTGTCATTTTTAAACACTGCACTGTATCACATCTCACATAAGCCTTTTAAAGCCACCAGCTTTGAGAACTAGTACAAATGGTCCAATATTTAAATATTGAAATGATCATTCATTTTGTTTTACAGTGGCTCATCCAAGAAGAATTGAAGACTAGAGTCAAGCATTTCCTTAATTGACACCTTGAGATAAAATCGTCATTCATACAGCTCACTTGTGATGAATATGTCATCCTTGGAAAGAAAAACATCACCTTTGTCTCTGGGGTGATGTTATGTGTATGATATGTTTAGAAGTCTAATAGATATGCTTGAAATTTCAGGAGCAAACTGGCCTTTGCCCGTGGCACCCAAAGTGACACTATAGCCTTTGTGAATGCCTTCAAGGTAATAAGTTAAATTTGTTTGATGATGAATCAAATACCATTTTCACATTGATTTATGCCATTTGACCTTTCGCAAAGTCCCGCCCCCCTTAGTTACTGTTGCTATGCCCGTCAAGCATTTCAGAACTATCCACGAAGACCAAAACATGAGGGAAGAAATCAGCGCATTGTGTGAGTAAAAGTAACTAATAATACGCTAGCTGTATTAGCTATCAATAATAGCTAGTAGCAAGCTTAGCTTGGAGCAGACAGGTATTTTTGTTGATTTTGGATGGATTAAGCTGGCCATGGGGTCTGCTATACTGCGAAATCTATTGCCAACATTGCGCTTCTTGCGTTCTGGGTTTCGGGAAGGGAAAGAAAATTACACACCCTCAAAACTTTTCAGATATCTAGTATCCGATTTGCAGATCCAATAGGCACACCGTTTCAGCATTTTGTTGTGTTTGAAAGCTTGACGGACCATTGCTAAGGTAGGACTGGACAAGCACTGTTCTGGGGCGGTACTTTGCGAAAGGTCATTTGATTAGGGTTTTCATATTTGCGGAAACATCTGCTGTTTAAAAGTTCATGATTTTTTTTTTTTTTTTTTTTTTGGCTGTTGCTGTCAGGAGTGGTCCTCATGCAAAAGAAATGGGCAGCTGAGGCACCGAAAGGTGGGCTAAACAAAAATTTGAGGTCACCATGAAAGTTTGCACTCACAAAACATAGACATTCTGTCTCCATTAACACAAAGTAACAAATAATGTTTTGGTCAAGTATCACTGAAAATTGAAAATTTGTCTCGTAGTTGATGGCCTGTTTTAAATGCTGTCTTATGCCTGTTGGTCTCTAAACGTATGCTGGCAAAAAACACAAAGGATCCATAATTTTTGTACAATATTTATGCTTAACATTTTTGTAATTTCTTCATTATTTCTAAAAAATTTTCCAGTTCTCTGTATTTTCTGTTCTGCATTTGATGTGTTTTGTGAGGTTGCAGTGTAGGTTTTCTTCAAGTCTTCACGCTGCTGTCCCCCTTTAGGATGAGATGGACTGGGGAAAACAGAACTTCATTCACGTCAAGAGGATCAGAGAGGTATGGAGACTGCTTCTGGGATCATAATAATGTACTAGAGTAGTGAAATTCAATAGTGTATCACAGTACCTGGGGCCTTATTATAATTTTCTTTCTCTTGCCCACACTAATTAATCCACAATCTAAAAGAGGGAAAATTACCCATCTCCCAATACACATTTGTTCTGTATTCTGAGACATACTCAAAATATATTCATTCACTTTGCTTCTTGAGTCTGTATTCAGAGGTTGGCTAGAATGGGGAATTGTTTCTGGAGAATGACTGACAGGCAAAGTCATGCTGTGTCACATGCTTCAGTGAAGTAAATACAGTAGCACTGCAAATATGTCATCTATGTTAGGCAATATCACTCCTCGGTGGCACTGGTGCATGAAGCCAACCTGAAAACTTCCTACAATGTCCCAGAAAATTGAATTAGTTCATCTGGACACAACATTTAGTGGGAGAAATGTTCTATCACTCATTTAAGTGACTTCGTCGGTCTCAGCTGACTGCAGGTATCCCCACCCTTTTAAACGGCGTAGTTGCGTAATGACCGAAACTGGCACAGTTGCATCACAACTGAAACCAGCGATCGGTTTTATATGCAAATTGCAATGACCATTAGTTAGAGTAAAAATGGCCATGTGTGTACTTTTCAGAGGATTGGGGAATAGTTGTAATCACAGCATTGTAAGATGGTGACAGATGTACTAGAGTAAAGATTATGCAACCGTGCTGTTTATAAGGTTTATACCTGCAGTCAGCTGAGACTGACAAGGTCAGTTAGCTGAGTCAATCAATCAATCAAGTTGCATTTGATGAATCGTTTCACCCACCAAACGTTGTGTCCAGATGAACTGATTCAACTTTCTGGGATTTCCTTACCATGATTATTTAGCATGCATCAAGACATTCCTACAATGTCAACTTCAATCCTAATGGTCAAAATGGTATCTATCTACAGTGGTTAAAGTTTGAAAAGATATGACAACATCCATCTTAATCTAGTCTCAATTCTTAATGTTTCTGCACATCTTTGTTGTTGCACTAGGATTCAGCCTAAAATTTAATAGTAATAGTGAACAATGAAAGCTGTTGGGTGGAGGGACTCCTACCAATGCTAAAGCACAGCACAGTTGCTGTGGCTAGATAAAGGGAAGCTTTCTTGGAATGTGGCGTGACTGCCAAAGTCAGAAATGGCAAAAATTCCACAAAGTTTGTACTGGAGTATCTTTCCGTCTCTGTCTGTGTCTCCTCACTGTCTCTCTCTCGTTTCTTTGCAGTTCTATACAACCCCTTCTCATTCTCGTATGTCGGGTGAACAGGGACAAGATAGGTGGAGCAAGGGAAAGTTGTGCTATAGTTAATGGCTCAAAGATGTTGTTTCCTAGCCTTGCACAACCAGCCTAAATCTCGCCAGCTCCATTTTTTCACTGCAAGATACTAGAATTGAAAGAATCCACTGAAAATGGATCGTGTCCTGCAGCAGGAAGTTGGGCCAATCTACAAACTATGGAGAGGGTTTAGAATGATGACAACCAGGGGTTGTCCGGGTAGCGTAGCGGTCTATTCTGTTGCTTACCAACACAGGGATCGCCTGTTCAAATCCCAGTGTTACCTCCGGCTTGGTCAGGCATCCCTACAGACACAATTGGCCATGTCTGTGGTTGGAAAGCTGGATGTGGCTATGTGTCCTGGTCACTGCACTAGTGCCTCCTCTGGTCAGTCGCGGCGCCTGTTCAGGGGGGTAATAGCATGTGGTAGTCTGCAGCCCTCCCTAGGTCAGCAGAGGGGGGGTGGAGCAGCAACCGGGACAGCTCAGAAGAGTGGGGTAATTGGCCGGATACAATTGGGGAGAAAAGGGGGGGGGGTCAAAAAAAAAAAGAAAGTGATGACAACCAGTGAGCAGTGCTGTATTTGGGAAAACGGAGTGATGGCGGTGCTGGTCGTTCAGTGGTCATCATCATCTAGACTCTCCCAACAGTTAGCTGATTACTCCTGCAATAAAACTTGTGCTCTAAACCAATGGAGGCATTTCCAGATCTAGAGCGGACATAAAAAGTCTACACACCCCTGTTAAAATGGAAATTTTTTGTGATGTAAGAAATTAAACCAAGATGAGTCATGTCAGACCTTTTTCCTTTTTTTTTTTTTTTAAAAAATTGCAACCTATAGAAATAAAGCAAAAAACAATCAAAAATTTTAGGGGAAAAAAATACAAAACTTACAATAACCTGGTTGCATACAAAAGTGTGCACATCCTTTTATAACTGGGGATGTGGCTGTGTTCAGAATTAGCCAATCACACTCAAACTCATGTTAAATAGTAGTTGGTATACTCCTGCCACCAATTAAAGTGACTAATTAACCCCAAATAAAATTTGCTGTCTTGGTTGCATCCAAGCAAAAGCTGTGGTCCATAAAAAGCTAACAAAGCATTAACAGGATCTCATTGTTGAAAGGTATCGATCAGCAGAGGAGTACAGAAGAATTTCAAAGGCATTAGATATACCATGGAACACAGTGAAGACAATCATCAACAAATGAAGAAAATATGGCACAACAGTGACATTACTATGAACAGGACATCCCTCTAAACCTGATAAAGACAGGGAGAAAATTGGTCAGGGAGGCTGCCAAAAGGTCTACAGCAACATTAAAGGAGCTGCAAGAATTTTCGGCAACTACTGGTTACTCTCTACATGTGTCAATAATCTCCTATAGTCTTCATATGTCTGGGCTATGGGGTAGGGTGGCAAGACGGAAGCCTTTTCACAGGAAAAAAATAAGCTACGCCTGGCTAAATTTTACAAAAAGATACATCCAGTCTCCTAAAACCATGTGGAAAAATGTGTTATGGTCTGATGAGACCAAGGTTGAACTTTTGGGCCATAATTCCAAAAGTTATGTTTGGTGCAAAAAGAACATGGCATATCACCAAAAGAACACCATACCCATGGTGAACCATGATGGTGGCAGCATCATGCTTTGGGACAGCTTTTCTTCAGCCAGAACTGGGGCTTAAGTGTGGAAGGAATCATTAATGGCTCCAAATACCAGTCAATTTTGGCACAAAACCTTCAGGTGTCTGCTAGAAAGCTGAAGATTAAGAGGAATTTCACCTTTTAGCATGATACCAGCCTAAAGCATACATCCAAATCAACAAAGGAATTTCTTCACCAAAAGATTGTTTTGGAATGGCCCAGCCAGAGCCTAGACCTGAATCCAATGGAAAATCTATGGGATGACATGAAGAGGGCTATGTACAGGAGATGCCCTCACAATTTCCCGAATCTAGAACGTTTTTGCAAGGAAGAGTGGGGAAAATGATGCCAGGTCAAGCTGTGCCAAGCTCTTACCCAAAAATACTGAGTGCTGTAATAAAATCAAAAGGTGCTTCAACAAAGTATTAGTTTAAAGGGGTGTACACTTATGCAACTGGGTTATTGCAAGTTTTGTATTTTTCTTTTTCCCCTAAAACGTTCGATTGTTTCTCCACTTTATTTCTATAGGTTGCAGTTTCACAAAAAAGTGGAAAATGTTCTGACTTGATTTATCTTGGTTTAATTTTTTTACGTCACAAAAACCTGCCATTTTAACATGAGAGTGTAGACTTTTTATTTTATTTATTTCCCCCTTTTTCTCCCTAATTGTATCTGGCCAATGGCCCCATTCTTCCGAGCTGTCCCGGTCATTGCTCCAACCCTTCTGCCGATCCAAGGAGGGTTGCAGACTACCACATGCCTCCTCCGATACATGTGGCGTCACCAGCCGCTTCTTTTCACCTGACAGGAGTTTCACCAGGGGGACGTAGCGCGTGGGAGGATCACGTCCTCTCCCTCGAACAGGCGCTCAGACTTACCAGAAGAGGCACTAGTGCAATGACCAGGACACATACCCACATCCAGCTCCCCACTCGCAAACATGGCCAATTGTGTCTGTAGGGACGCCCGACCAAGCTGGAGGTAACAGGGGGATTCGAACCTGTGATCCCCGCATTGGTAGGCAATGGAATAGACAGCTACACTACCTGGATGCCCGTGTGTAGACTTTTTATATCCACTGTGTATCCTAAGTGAAATCTGAGCTCAAATGTTATAGGGCTGGCTGTATGAGGCTAATTGTTTCTTTGGATGGATAAGAGGAAAAAAAAAAAGAAAGATGATAATTGAAATGGGTGTCCAAATATATCTGGGTGGCTGAGGGTATATCTGCCTAAACATTCCAGTTTGACATGTGCATAATGTGGCTGCTGATCTTCTGATTTGTGACTAAATTTGCCCAGGTAACAGAGCTATATGAAGAACTGAAGGCGCGCGTGTCCCAGTTTAACATGCATGTGACCGAGAGCCCTCAGACCATGGATTACACCAGCCTCCATACACAGAGATTCATTCTGCAGGTTGGAAATGGACCAGAGTATGGTCAATTTTGAATGGGGCGCCCCATTAAGATTTTACCAATTATGCACATTTTTCTTTCATTTACGCAGAGAAATGTTATCCATTCTATACATATGTTAACTTCTTATATAATTCATATATCCAACTCTAAACAAACCTGATTATAGCTTGTGAATTGCCGTTCTAGCAAAACTTTTGTGTTGTACTGTTATATATATATATTTTTTTTAATATGGACGTATGTGTCTGAGTAAAGTAAGATTTGATAATGATAATGTTTTTAAGAAGTCAGTGCTCTGTCCCAATTAATTTTCAGTGTTTAACACTGCTGTCTACTTAGTGAGAGGTCCTGTAATTTCTGCGTTATGGAAATTCATTATTTGCTCCATTCCATGTAGATACACTGAACAAAAATATAAACGCAACACTTTTGTTTTTGCTCCAATTTTTCATGAGTTGAAGTCAAAGATCTAAGACTTTTTCTATGTACACAAAAAGCCTATTTCTCTCAAATTTATTTATATCTGTGTTAGTGAGCACTTTCCTTTGCTGAGATAATCCATCCACCTGACAGGTATGGCATATCAAGATGCTGATTAGACGGCATGATTATTGCACAGGTGTGCCTTAGGCGGGTGACAATAAAAGGCCACTCTAAAATGTGCAGTTTTATCACGCAGCACAATGCTAGAGATGTCGCAAGTTTTGAGGGAGCATGCAATTGGCATGCTGATGGCAGGAATGTCTACCAGAGCTGTTGGCCGTGAATTGAATGTTCATTTCTCTACAATAAGCCATCTCCAAAGTTGTTTTTGAGAATTTGGCAGTACATCCAACCGGCCTCACAACCACAGACCACGTGTAACCATGCCAGCCCAGGACCTCCACATCGGGCATCTTCACCTGCAAGATCGTCTGAGACCAGCCACCCGGACAGCTTATGCAACAGTTGGTTTGCATAACCAAAGAATTTCTGCACAAACTGTCAGAAACCATCTCAGGGAAGCTCATCTGCACGCCCGTCATCCTCACCGGGGTCTTGACCTGACTGCAGTTCGTCATCATAACCAACTTGAGTGGGGAAATGCTCACCTTCGATGGCGTCTGGCACTTTGGAGAAGTGTTCTCTTCACGGATGAATCCCAGTTTTCACTGTACCGGGCAGATGGCAGACAGCATGTATGGCGTCATGTGGGTGAGCGGTTTGCTGATGTCAACGTTGTGAATAGAGTGGCCCATGGTTGCGGTGGGGTTATGGTATGGGCAGGCATGTGCTACGGACAATGAACACAGGTGCATTTTATTGATGGAATTTTGAATGCACAGAGATACCGTGATGAGATCCTGAGGCCCATTGTTGTGCCATTCATCCATCACCTCATGTTGCAGTATGATAATGCACGTTGCAAGGAACTGTACACAATTCCTGGAAGCTGAAAACATCCCAGTTCTTGCATGGCCTGCATGCTCACCGGACATGTCACCCATTGAGCACGTTTGGGATGCTCTGGATCGGCGTATACGACAGCGTGTTCCAGTTACTGCCAATATCCAGCAACTTCGCATAGCCATTGAAGAGGAGTGGACCAACATTCCACAGGCCACAATCAACAACCTGGTCAACTCTATGCGAAGGAGATGTGTTGCACTGCGTGAGGCAAATGGTAGTCACACCAGATACTGACTGGTTGGTTTTCTGACCCCCCCCCCCAAAAAAAATCTGTAAAATCCATAGTTCAGTGCCTATGAATGTCTCTTTTCAAGATGAAACTGCACATTTTAGAGTGGCCTTTTATTGTGACCAGTGTAAGGTACAGCTGTGCAATAATCATGCTGTCTAATCAGCATCTTGATATACTACACCTGTCAGGTGGATGGATTATCTCGGCAAAGGAGAAGTGCTCTCTAACACAGATTTAAACAAATTTGTGAACAAAATTTGAGAGAAATAGGCCTTTTGTGTACATAGAAAAAGTGTTAGAGCTTTTATTTCAGCTCATGCAAAATTGGAGCAAAAAGAAGTGTTGCGTTTATATTTTTGTTCAGTATAATTAACCTAAAATGTGGTTCGTCTTGGCACTATTCACATCATTGTTTGATAATGGCATTCTTCTCTAGATAGTATCCATTATTTTTTTGACCCACATCTGTGCAAGAGCTGTCTTCAAGCTGATTAACCTCAATTGCAGGAGATGTCAACTGCCTTTGTGTAGAAGCATAAATCTGTAAAATTGTGTCAGAAATTCATGAGGTAAATTTAGTTTTTGTAGACTGTAAATTCTCTACTTAAATTATGTGATATATAGAAATATTGTATTTTGAAAAATATTTTTTTATTGTCTGGACTTGGCAGGGAAATTCAGAAAAAGCAGGACATGTCATAGCCCAGGTCTGAGTGGGACAAGACAGTTTGTAAATACACATCAGAGCTCTAGTTCGAACTTCGCTACTCACCCTCAACCCATCTCTCTTTGTCATAGGTGGTCATTGCTGGTGCTTTCTACCCCAAATACTTTACCCAGGCAGAATTAGATGCAGAGTTGGCCTCCAAAGAGATGCATGGCAATGACCCAAGAACAACAGTGATGGTAGGACATTTAGGCTTGCCAGTCAAATTTCATCCATTTGTTTTGACTACAAAAACGCAACTTTCAATGCTGTTTAGTAATGCCTTCGGGCGTAGTTATGGTAGTTATGCCACATTAATTTGTCAAAAAAAGTTGGAATCAGTTCATCTGGACACATTTATTGAGAGAAACGTTTCAACACTCATCTAAGTGACCTCTTCAGTCTAAACTGACTACCGTATCCCCACCCTTTTAAACAATACAGTTGCATAACGACCGAAACCAACGATCAGTTTCATATGCAAATAGGCGTGAGCATTAACTACAGTTTCAATGGCCATGTGTACTATTCGCAGAAGATTTGAGAATGTTTGCAATCACAGCATTGTAAGATGGCGACAGATGTACCCCTAAGCCCCCCTCGGTTAAGGGATGGTCGTTCCCTCTTCTCATATAGATGGCCTCTTTGACTCCCCGTTCAAATCAGTGTTCCTCTCTATCAGTGATGTGCACATCCTCAGCCTTGAAAGAGTGGCCACTGGCCTGTAGGTGGGTGTAGACTGCGGAGTCCTGGCTTGACGCGTTAGCTCTTCCGTGTTGTGCCATCCTCTTGGCCAGCGTATGCTTGATTTACCAAATAGATGTACAAGTCATGGCAATCCTCCTGGCACTTAACAGCATACACTATGTTGCTCGTTTGTGCCGGGGGACCCAATCCTTGGGGTGGGCCAATTTCTGGCGCAGTGTGTTTCGGGATTTGAAAGCAACTGAGATGCAGTGTTTGGAAAATGCATGTCTCAACTTATCCAACACTCCCACCACATACGGAATCACCACTTGTTTATGCTCAGGAAGCTGTTGTCCTTCTCTCTTCAATCGGCTGGTGCACTGGGCATCTTCCTGGCTTTGAGAAATGCCCAGTTAGGATAACCACACTTAACCAGAGCCTTTTTAATGTGGGATTTTCCCCTTCCCCAGCTGCTATGTCAGTGGGGACATTGTCAGTTCTGTGGTACAGCGTCCTGATGACTCCTGGTTTGTGCTCCAGTGGATAACGATCCATTCTCATCAAATTAGGTGTCGCCACAGTATATCATCCATTTCCATATCTTCCTGTCCTCTGCATCTTCTTCTGTCACGCTAGCCACCTGCATGTCCTCCCTCACCACATCCATAAAACTCCTCTTTGATCTTCCTCTTCTTCCTTGGGAGTTCCATATTCAGCATCCTTCTTCCAATATACCCAGCATCTCTCCTCCACACATATCCAAAAAATCTCAAGCTTGCCTCTATTGCTTTGTCTCCAAACCACCCAACCTGACCTGTCCCTCTAATATACTCGTTCCTAATCCTGTCCTCCGTCACTCCCAATGAAAATCTTAACATCTTCAACTCTGCTACCTCCAGCTCCGTCAGTACCACTGTCTCCAAACCGTACACCATAGCTGGTCTCACTACCATCTTGTAAACCTTCCCTTTCACTCTTGCGGGTACCCTTTTGTCACAAATAGCTCCTGACACTATTCTCCACCCTGCCCACACTCTCTTCTTCACTTCTCTTCAGCACTCCCTGTTTGAACAGTTGACCCCAAGTATTTAAACTCATACGCCTTCTTCACCTCTACTCACAATTCCGCTGTCCTCCCTCTCATTTACACATATGTATTCTGTCTTGCTCCTGCTGACTTTCATTCCTCTTCTCTCCAATGCATACCTCCACCTCTCCAGGCTCTCCTCAACCTGCACCCTACTCTCGCTACAGATCACGGTCATCCGTGAACATCATTGTCCACGGAGACTCCTGCCTGATCTCGTCCATTAACCTGTCCATCACCACTGCAAACAAGAAAGGGCTCAGAGCCGATCCTTGATGTAATCCCACCTCCACCTTGAACCCATCTGTCATTCCAACCATACACCTCACCATTGTCACACTGCCCTCATACATATCCTGCACTACTCCTACATACTTCTCTGCTACTCACAACTTCATCATACTATATCACACTACCTCTCGACGCCCTGTCATATGCTTTGTCTAAATCCACAGACACAATGTAACTCTTTCTGTCCTTCTCTATACTTCTCAATCAACATTCTCAAAGCAAACAACACACCTGTGGTGCTCTTTCATGGCATGAAACCATACTGCTGCCCGCTAATCGTCACCTCTCCTCTTAACCTAGGTTCCACTACTCATTCCCATATCTTCATGCAGTGGCTAATCAACTGTATACCTCTGTAGTTAGTACAGCTCTGCACATCACCCTTATTCTTGAAAATCAGTACCAATATACCTCTTCACCACTCCTCAGGCATCCTCTCACTTTCCAAGATTGTGTTAGATTATGTTAAACAATCTAGTTTAAAAACTCTACTGCCATCTCTCCTAAACAACTCCATGCCACCACAGGTATGTCAGCCTGGTCGCTGTGTTGGTGGGGGACGTTGTCAGCTCAGTGGTACAGTGTCCTGATGACTCCTGGTGTGTGAACAGGGAGTCAAAGAGGCCATCTATGGGAAGAGGGAATTACCATCCCTGAAAGGAGGGGGGCCTAAGAGTACATCTGTCACCATCTTACAATGCTGTAATTGCAAACATTCCCAAATCCTTTGTGACTAGTACACATGGCCATTGTAAATCTAGTTAATGGTCATGCCCATATTTGCATATCAAACTTATCGTTGGTTTTGGTCGTTATGCAGCTGTATTGTTTTAAAAGGGTGGGGATACCTGCAGTCAGTTTAGACTGAAGAGGTCACTTAGATGAGTGATGAAATGTATGTCAGTAAACATTATATCCAGATGAACTGATTCAACTTTCTTTGATAACGCTCCATGTTTTCTGAGACAGCCTTTCCCCGGTCACAGCATCATTTTTGACTATAATGAAATGAGTAATGAAATAGAAGATGAGTGAAAGTGGCCAATGGTAGAAAAAAAGATAAAATTTGCTCAAAATGATTGCCCAGCAACAAAACGGTACAAAACGCATCTTAGAAAAGGCAAAATCTGCAAATACTTTAATCTGTCTGCAGAAAGCGTTTTGCATTAGTTCTGCCAGAAGGACAAGTTTAGTTTGAGACCATGCTTGATCAATATCTGAACCAGTGCCTATGTTCCTTATTTCTAAATTTAGTCTGCCTTTCTAGGGTATTTGTATGGCTAAATTCCTTTTTTATATAGCATGAATTTTTATTTTATGCACAAATGTTGTGGATTTTGACAACCGAGCAGCAGGCTGTGTGTTTTGTCCCAGGTGAAGAATCTCCCTCCGTACAGTTTCCTGTACCACAAGCAGCTGTACTCTTTGTTCCGCCAATGTGGCCAGGTCAAAGCCATATCTTTTGATGGTTCAAGGTATTTATCTCATTTGTAATTATGCCTCAGTACCTCCTCTGCTCTAAACTGTCTAACTCATGGTTTAACAATGTGTATTTATGTTTCTGTCCATCCTCAGAGCCTATGTTGAGTTCTTCGGGACATCCAAGGGTGCTGGGGTGCTGCCTGAAGTATCCATGGCCCTCTGTATGAACTTGCAGTCTGTGCCTTTGGCTCTTGCCGTCTACTCCAGTGATGAATTGGAACTCTGTTCCAAGGGCAGAAACATATCTCACATGAAATACAAACGGTACAGAAATAATCTACTTGCATGCCATCTAAAATAACTATAGCTCTCTTTCCATCTTCTCCTTGTGGTGAGCAATTACAGCTGCTGTTAAGTTTTCTAATCTTGAATGTTTCTGATTGGTTAAAAAAGACATTTCACAAAAATCTCTTGAATTGTTTGGAGGGGGGGGCAGTCCAATCACTGACCGTTTGAATTTTTGGAGGGTGCTTCCACCCCCACTGCCTCCCTCTGCGTCCTACTACTACTACTACTACTATTACTTCCGGCTGCTCCTGTTAGGGATTGCGACACTGGATCATCTGTCCCTCTGCGTCCACAGACTGCATTCCTCATAGCCTCTACACAGATCCTTGATATAACCTTACACTCTCTGTTTGACTCATCAAAGCAATCATCCAGACTCGGGTAGTTGGACATTACAGTAATGATGTAGCTAACTGACTATTGTGACTAATCCCTGTCTTCTAATGGACCACTTCCCTCCATGTATCAAAGCTAGAATTTGGATATATTAGTTTCAAATCCAATTAATTAAACCTGTATTTGGGTCAGCAAGTGTGTTGTGGAGAGAAAGAAGACAGTCTTTAAACTGTAATACTGGAGCTCCTTCAACATCCATCCTGCTGAAATATCTGAGCAAAACCCAGAAATGCTGAATTGTTGTTAATCCCATTTGCTTGGTCACCACGTCCCCAGTCGGCGAGTTCAACACACAGTGTGGATAGTGTACACCCACAGCTGACATCGCCTCGTCCCCCTTTCCCCCAGCCACATAAATAGTTGGGGATTCCATAATCAGGAACAGCCATTATATATTTATTTTATCATTGTATTTTACCATTTTTATGCTGACAGCACTCAGTTATACATGCCACTAAAACCCACAGATCCTGATGCCCTAGCAAATCTCACAACTTGCCTCTCTGTCATTAAATCCTGGATGTCTGAAAATTTTCTTAAATTTAATGATGATAAGTCTGAGGTCATTCTGTTTGGTCTCCCAAATTCCATCAGCCATTTTGTAACTAATCTTGGTGGTCTGTCAGGTAGTCTTAAGCAGGCTGCTAGCAATCTTGGGGTAATATTCAATGCTGACCCCGGTTTTGTACATGCTTTTATCTATTCTCAGCCTGCCTATTGTATGTAATGCACTTCACTAGGCTATCAGCACGAGCTCCCTCCACCATCTACAGTTGGTACAAAACACCGCTGCTCAGCTCATTACTGGGACAAAGAGGCATGACCATATCACTCCTGTGCTTGCCTCCCTAGGCTCCCTGTTATTTTCCCGAATTGATTTTAAAATTTTATTGCTCACTTTTAAGGCCTTAAACGGTCTTGCTCCTACATACATTTGTGATTTATTGACAGCCACTAACCACTTTTCTCCTAGTTGTGCTTCTTGTAATCTCAAGCAATTTGTCAGTTTTTTCATTATATAGAGTTCCTCTACTATCTCTAACCCTTGATCCTGGGTAGGGGGATCCACTTAACCCCATTTCCTTGTAATAGCCTATTTATTAGCTATTAACAGTATTTTGACCAGATATCCATTTCCTTCAGTAAAATTACACAGATAAAGCACCGTGTAACTCATAGGGATATCGTATCTTAGTGTCTTTTGTAAAGTTTTGTGTACCATTTTCCAAAATATTTATATTTTGTGGCATTTCTAAAATATATGTGAGTGGTCTGTGTCTAATATTCCACATTCTCTCCAGCATGGTAGGTTTGTGTTCAGATATTTACCTTTGAATTTGGGCATGATTGGGGGGGGGGGGGGGAAAGGATCACATTTTTCCAAGAGAATTCCCTCCATATCCGTGAATTGGTAGATGTTTGATGTATTTTCCACATTTTGCCAATCGCCATCTGAAATTTTTGTGTTGAACTCTGTTATCCATTTTTCTTTTATATATTTAGTTGAATACTCATTTGTCCTCAATTTTTGGTATCGTGCAGATATGATTCTAATTTTGATGTCCTCGTATGAACCGATTATAATTTGGATCACATGATTCACTTCCATTGAGGAATCTATCTTGATTTCTTTTCTATAGTAATCCCTCATTTGTAGGTACCTAACAGAATTCATGTTCAGCCAAACCATATTTATCTTTCATATTCTGGAAACTCTCGAGCTCCACATCCTTATCTATGTGCACCATGCTGTGATTCCCTTGGTTTCGCGTTTGAATCCTTTGTCATACCTGGCTGGTGTAAAATTACTATCAAACGCAACTCACTTTAGCAAATCTATATCTTTCTTTATCCTGTGCTTTTTTTTATTATTCTGAACCATAATTCTAGAGTAAACAATTTAATTGAATTCATATGATTTTTAATGTTGTCATATGCATCTTTATCTCCAATTATATTCTGGATTGGATAACCTCCACCTTTTTCCATTTCTTCCCACTTTGCTGTGTAATCCGGTTTACACCAACACAAAATATATCTTAACTGGGCAGCATAAAAGTATTCTTTCAGGTTTGGGAGACCTATACTCCCTCTATCTTTTGGTAGTTTGAGAGTGTTATACCTAACTCTAGGCTTTTTGCCTCCCCAGATAAACCGTGGTATTATCCTGTCCCTGGCACGGTGGCGCAGTGGTTAGCACTAGTCCATGGGCCAGACGATATTTCGGTACACTCAAGGTGGCAAAACTTACTTATAATTTTTGAAAGGATCCATGTCTGTAGATGATATTTTGGTATGATAACCATTCCTGAGTGGCAGCTGTATCACAGTTATCAGCTCATGAAGTTAACCACCCGCTAAACTAAATTGCATTTTAGATGCTGGTGCATATCCTGGTTTAGCCTCATGGTCAGGACATTTTTCAATGTTCTATAATATTGTCTTTGGTATCATTTTAAAGGGGACCTTCTTAGCTTTCATTCAAGCCCTGTTGTGGATATTTCTCACAAATATAGAGGTCACTTGAGCTCTTCAACCCGTCAATAACACATCTTTCTGCAATGTTCGCCTAAACTATATACTTTCTTTTAGCCCTGTGGCATCTAGGAATATCAGGGACACAAAACACAAAAACTGGAATACTCACAGGACTGTAAAGATTCAGGAAATGTATAATATACCCATACTATTTCATTGTGTGAGGTGATTGTGAGCCTTAAATGAGAACTAGACCAAAGCCAGTTAGGTCACAAACTGGTCTCTATACATTTGTTTAAATACACAATCAAAATACATGATAAAAAGGAATACCATAGTGAGGTAATGAACTATTTTAATATTTTAAACAACATTGACAATTACATACACTACCGTTCAAAAGTTTGGGATCACCCAAACAATTTTGTGTTTTCCATGAAAAGTCACACTTATTCACCACCATATGTTGTGAAATGAATAGAAAATAGAGTCAAGACATTGACAAGGTTAGAAATAATGATTTGTATTTGAAATAAGATTTTTTTTACATCAAACTTTGCTTTCGTCAAAGAATCCTCCATTTGCAGCAATTACAGCATTGCAGACCTTTGGCATTCTAGCTGTTAATTTGTTGAGGTAATCTGGAGAAATTGCACCCCACGCTTCCAGAAGCAGCTCCCACAAGTTGGATTGGTTGGATGGGCACTTCTTTGAGCAGATTGAGTTTCTGGAGCATCACATTTGTGGGGTCAATTAAACGCTCAAAATGGCCAGAAAAAGAGAACTTTCATCTGAAACTCGACAGTCTATTCTTGTTCTTAGAAATGAAGGCTATTCCATGCGAGAAATTGCTAAGAAATTGAAGATTTCCTACACCGGTGTGTACTACTCCCTTCAGAGGACAGCACAAACAGGCTCTAACCAGAGTAGAAAAAGAAGTGGGAGGCCGCGTTGCACAACTGAGCAAGAAGATAAGTACATTAGAGTCTCTAGTTTGAGAAACAGACGCCTCACAGGTCCCCAACTGGCATCTTCATTAAATAGTACCTGTTAGAGCCTGTTTGTGCTGTCCTCTGAAGGGAGTAGTACACACTGGTGTAGGAAATCTTCAATTTCTTAGCAATTTCTCGCATGGAATAGCCTTCATTTCTAAGAACAAGAATAGACTGTCGAGTTTCAGATGAAAGTTCTCTTTTTCTGGCCATTTTGAGCGTTTAATTGACCCCACAAATGTGATGCTCCAGAAACTCAATCTGCTCAAAGAAGTGCCCATCCAACCAATCCAACTTGTGGGAGCTGCTTCTGGAAGCGTGGGGTGCAATTTCTCCAGATTACCTCAACAAATTAACAGCTAGAATGCCAAAGGTCTGCAATGCTGTAATTGCTGCAAATGGAGGATTCTTTGACGAAAGCAAAGTTTGATGTAAAAAAAATCTTATTTCAAATACAAATCATTATTTCTAACCTTGTCAATGTCTTGACTCTATTTTCTATTCATTTCACAACATATGGTGGTGAATAAGTGTGACTTTTCATGGAAAACACAAAATTGTTTGGGTGATCCCAAACTTTTGAACGGTAGTGTATACTTAGTCAATGATACATGTAATCCCATATCATTAGTGGGTATATGTAATGGTAATGGGTAGGGTAATGGGAATATGTGAATGTGGTTACATTATTGTTATCAAGCTGCGGGTAACCAAGTCCAGAATCAACATCCTGTGCATCAATAGACTACTACCACAGTAATACCATCAGAATCATCACACTGTCATTCATCAAACTGCTCGTTTCTCTCATCATCTGACTCCCCAAGTTCAAAGTCCAGTTCTGGACCATCCTGCTGTTTTTGGTTACTGCAGGTCTGTAACCTGCACATGTCTGTGCATGGAAGTCCATTTAACAGGCACATGCAGCTTGGCCTTTTGCATGAATGCACACACTTGCATGTTAGCATTTCCAAGACCACATCTGGTGCAGGTGGGGAGCGCATCCAGTAAATGGCCAGCTTGCCTTCATCGTCTGTACATCCATACTCAGTAGGGCTTGGCAACACAGGGTTAGCCTGCAGACAGCACTTCCATATTGCTGCCTGATAGTTGGCTCGTTGAACATGCATAAAGAGACAGTCTCTACATGGTGGCAGCTGGCTGGACTCAACCTCTCCCCTTTTGGTGCAGAAGAGCTGGTAACGCAGTTTGTTCACCTCAGCAGTGCTGCTATTAGCAACATACATCCGACAGATGAACTGCTCAATTTTCTGGAACAGCTCATCACTCACATTCCATGTCTGTCCCAGTTGACTAAAAGTCTCTTGGCAGGAAGTGTGCTTTCTCACTATCTTCAGGGCATTCAGCTTCCCTCGACCAGCGAATGCACTGACAGTGTCGCAGCCTGTGAAGGCATGTAAGCCAATTAGGCTGTCACAGATGCTGTCTCCAAGTGAACTTGCCAGTTTGGTGATGTCGACAAACCGTGTGCGGTTCTGAGTCCCACACTTCTGGTAGATGGGACAGGTGATGTCCTTCTGGAAGCCAAGACAAAGCACCATGACATCAGTGTCCTCAGCTGTGATGATAACTGACTTTGAGCCCGCATTTGCTGCATGCAATGCATGCAGGAGCAGACGGGTGTCAGCTTCTTCATGTGTGGAGTGCAGTTCTGCTACTTCCTCACATCCATCTTCTGTCAACTTGTAGCAGGTTTCCTCACAGGTCATGTACAACACCTTGCCATGCAGCATAGCTCTGTATCGTGGGAGTTTCCACTCTTCCACCAGAAACTTGATGAGACTGATCTTGTTGGAGGAACTGCACAGAAATTTTCTCGACTGCTGGATGTGGTGTCCCCCTGCAAGATTCTTGTACTGGAGAGTGATGTCTCCACCCCGGTTCAGTCGTTCAGCATCTTTGATCGAAGTCTGGTGATAGACATCAAAAACAACATCAATCCTCCCACTCTGTGCTCCCTCATGGAGGACCTGGGTCAAGGCTGACTCTGCCACCTGTGCAAAGGTTTTGTTGTTGCCATTCATTTTTTGGACCAGGCTCATCCCATCAATGATGGAAGTAGATGGGATTGGGATGTCTTCTGCAGGAGATACATTCTTTTCAAGCTCTCTGGCAAGTGCAGCCTTGTTTGTTTTTCGCAAGGACCCATCAGCATTTGCCAGTGCCCATGGTAGTGGGCCCAATGGGTAGGCAAGGACATCCTTCAGATTCACCTTCCTGCTTTCAGCCACCAGGATCATGTGACTGAAAAGGTTTCTATCTGCCTTCAGAACCACATCCTGTGCTTTCTTTCCATGAGCTTGTTTTGTGCTGACATTGGAGAATGTTTTCAGACTTTGCTTGGTCATCTTGTCGTGGAATTTCACAGGTGGTGGGTCTGCATCTAACCTTGTTTGCTGGAATGCTTGGTAGGCCTCTTCTCCTTTCTCAAGAGCTCTCAAGAGATCTATGGTCACATCAGGTGGAGCCATGTTGCCAGTGGAGAGGCTAACCAAATCAATCTCATCAGGGGACATAGGATTGAGCCAGTTATTCTCCATAAGGTCCATGAGAGACTGGACATCTGCTTCATCTCTCTTGATCCTTGGACTCTGTAGATCTGGATGAGACCATTTGCACCTGCCTTGACCTGTCAGGTCTCTCAGCTGTCTGAGGTACATGCTTCTATACTCAGCTGTGAGATAATATTTGGTCACAGCTCCTGGCTTCAAGCTGAATCCCTTTGTCCCTCCAGCTGTTTGGGTGTCTTTGTTCACCGTTTCTTCTATAGCTTGGTCAACAGGGATTCGGCCAAAGGGATTGGTGGAGCCCAGTTGGACTGAGAAGCCTCCTTCCATGAATTCTGTGTACACATCTGGGTGTGTGATGGGCAGCTCAGACATCTGGGCGTAGTAGTAGGGGAGGTAGCGTGCATAATTCATCCTGTCATAAGCAAAGCACCATGGGATCATTGCTCGAATGCTAGCCAAGTGTAGCATCCAGTCTCCCTCTCTGGATGCGCGGATGAGCCCCAACAAGATTTCAACCATGTCCAAATAGGACATCCAGAAGTTCGAGAGGCTGCCGTTTCCACCTCTAAGGAACTCACGGTAGACTTCAAATAGATCCATGATGCGTGTACAAGAGCTGTTCTCGAGGACCTCCTTCAAAGCATGGCGTGAGACTTCTTTCCCAAGGCTGTCAATGGTCTTCAGTGTCTCATTCAGGTGAACCATGTCATTCCTGTGAGTTTCTTCCAACCAGGACAGGAAACCATTCAAGGTCAGTCGCATGAGAGCCTCATACAGGAGCTTGTGTAGTCGCACTGCCCTGTTGTACTTGCGGCCATCCATAACACCAGCAATTGAGCCTTCTGCAATCATGCCAGACTCAATGCAGAGGTCTTTGAGTCCAGCATCTTGGAAACGCTTTCCTATTATTGCCAGCAGTGTGCAGATGGTGTGGAATACCCCAAGCCTAACGATGATATCATGGAACTTGTCATGGTGTTTCCATGTGATCTCGACAGCCTTCGCATACAGGGCTTGGTCAAAGACACAGACAATCTTCCTCAGGCCTAAGCACTGCATGATGCTCAGTGACTGGTTAAGCACCTCGTTGACAGTAGACATTTGTGTCGCTGGAGCATTGATGGTAGGCAGATAGCCTATATTGTCGGGGATGACCGTCATCTCTCCTCGAGTCAGGATGTTGAAGCCTGTCCAGCTGCTGACTGACTGTTCTTCTTGTTGTGACATGCGTGCTAGGACCCAAAGAAGGTTTTTCTCTCTGGCAAGCTTAGTATTGGCTGCAGTATCGGCATCTGACTTTTTGCTTTGTGGTGGCCCTACCCGTTGTCCAGCATTGTAAGTTGGTAACATTGGTGGGGGTCCATCAATGCTTCTCTTCTTTGTTTTGGGAACAGTGGGCATGGGTTGGACAGGAAGTGGGTTGACTGGCTTTGCTTGCACAGCAGTCCCATTGACTCTGTGAGATGTTCCCTCACCACTGACAGTTTCTTCAAGACGGTCGATATTGTCCCAGGCTAAAGTTGTGAATATGCCAGGATGGATGTTAGCTGGAAGGGCAATGCCACTCCCTGATGATGAGTTTCTGGAGACACAGGGCAGTGTTGATCTCTTCCATCTGTGAATAGGACACACTGTGACCAAGTCGGTTGAGGATGTTTATCAACTCTACATTTCCTGTCAACGATTTGACACTGAATGGCAGAACAATGTGCTTGGAAGGCTTGGTATTTCCACATGTCACTGCATATACTATGTCATGGCCAAATGACTGCAGAAGGCACTGCACTCTCTGGGATGCATGATCAGGATCATTTGAGCCTGTGAGTAGAGAGTACAGGAAGATAATGAGCGACTCTGGAATGGTAGGACATTCTGCTTCTGGTTTGACTTCAGGCGACCAGGTTTGAGGAACATCTTGACTTTTAATGTCTGCTCTCAATTTGATGGCTGCTTTGGCTATAACATCTTGTGCACTGACACTTTTCAGGGTCTGCAGCTCCCTTTTGAGAGACTTGATTTTCTTTGGCAAGTTCCCTCGTGGACAAGTTATCGGGATAGAGGAGGAATTTTCCTTTCTCATCAGGGAATATCTGCAAGGCTTCAGCAAACTCACTCTCCAGGTTTCGCCTTATGTGCTTCTTGGTTGATTCCTTGACTTGGGCAATGCCTTGGGGGTTCATTGAAGCTACCAGTCTAGAAGAGAGATCAGTCATTGTCATCACTTGAGGATTGCCAAAAAGCTCCATCCTGATGAAGAGGAACAGCTCATTGTATGCCTTATTCACAGCAGCTTCATACTGGGCTGCAGCATCATCATCTTCATTGCTGGCAACTTCTCCTTTGGAAACCTCTTCTTTGGTGTAAAGTCTATAGCATGACCTGTGGTAGTGCCCTTCAGCTGCTACAAGGTCTCTACTCACAATGGCAAGGATTCTGCTGGCCCTTTTCTTTGTGGCTGCACTCCTGATCTTTGCATCAGCTCGCAGTTCTCGACACTGCAGCAGTACTTCTCTCGTATTCTGTCTCTTGGAATATTTGCTGGTTTTCTGACAAAATATGCACTCTGCATCATAAGTCCTAGATGTACTTGGAGCATGTCGAGCTACTCTCTTAGATTGTTTCTCTTCAGCAGAGACACAACTTTTCTTTTCTTTTGCAAGGAGGCCATCAAGAATTTGCTTCATAGTGAAGATACTGCGACACTTTCTGTGGTAGTAGATTGCTGGAATCTGTCCCTCAGGAATGTCTTTTGCCAGTTTCAAAACTGGTGCATGATTTCGTATCTGAGCTGCCCTGAGCAGAGTTCTCCATGAGTCGACACTTTGTAGTGAAACCAGCTTATCTGTATCATCAGAACAGTGGATAATGCACTCCACCCGTGGGCGCTTTGGTATTGGGTAAAAACTTGCTTGTTCACCAGTGGCCATATTCAGTCAGTTTTCACCTGCCACATACAAACAAATACATGTAACTTAGGTGTATGAACACTACTAAAACAAAGTTTACTTTGCTTCACCAGCGTCATATTACCATTATTTATCTTACATAGCCACAAATAGATACATTACCTAGTTGCTATGCAACAGCTGTATTTTGTCCACATGAGGCCGCTAAAATCAACACAAGATGAAAGTTCCTCGTAGCCACTTTAACTAATCATATTAATATATACATTAAAAGAACATGCTGACATTATGGGAAATTAGCTTACAATCTTCTCCAGAGTGAGACAAGAAGATAGATACCAGTTTCCTCTATATGTGTTTAGTAGAAAGCTATCTGGCTGCACGTTAGCCTAGCTTAGCACAATGAATGGAAGTACACAGTACTGGTTATCCTTGGTTGTTGGCCAACTAAGAACTGTCCCAGAGTTTAAGCTAGGCTAATCAGTACCAGGGGTGTTGAAATGCTATATTTGTAAAAATCTGGGCAAATACACAATCGTGAGAGGCACAGAAACAGGTTTCCTGAAAGAAAAATGAAATAGCTGCTCATTTGGAAAGGTTATCATGTATTATTAATTTACTTCTGTTAGTGTACCAAATAAAATGGCACCAGTGAAGTTGTGTCACCTTGGGTGATATCGATATCTGGTCTGACCCATGGACTAACTGGCTTTGGTCTAGTTAGTTTCTTAGTAATAATGCCCTTCTAATTTAAGGTTCACAATCACCTCACACAATGAAATAGTATGGGTATATTATACATTTCCTGAATCTTTACAGTCCTGTGAGTATTCCAGTTTTTGTGTTTTGTGTCCCTGATATTCCTAGATGCCACAGGGCTAAAAGAAAGTATATAATTTAGGCGAACATTGCAGAAAGATGTGTGTTATTGACGGGTTGAAGAGCTCAAGTGACCTCTATATTTGTGAGAAATATCCACAACAGGGCTTGAATGAAAGCTAAGAAGGTCCCCTTTAAAATGATACCAAAGACAATATTATAGAACATTGAAAAATGTCCTGACCATGAGGCTAAACCAGGATATGCACCAGCGTCTAAAATGCAATTTACTTTAGGGGGTGGTTAACTTCATGAGCTGATAACTGTGATACAGCTGCCACTCAGGAATGGTTATCATACCAAAATATCATCTACAGACATGGATCCTTTCAAAAATTATAAGTAAGTTTTGCTACCTTGAGTGTACCGAAATAGGAAATTTTGGGCTCTGGCCCATGGACTATAACACAGACATACGGGGTGGATGGGAAGGAGGGCTACGAGAGGGAGAAGCGGCAGCCACAGACGACGCCAGCAGTGCTCTCTGGCTTGGACAGATATAAAGGGAAAGAAAAACAAACATCATAAATCACAGATGCAGGTCAAGCGCTCAGTCCCCAGCCTGCCCCAGACCAGGGGTCTATGAGCGGACGGGGGGGCACGAGAAGGCAATGGAGAAAAGGTGTGTCTTGAGACGGGATTGGAAGAGTGAGAGGGATTCTGAGTCTCTAATGATTTGGGGAAGTGAGTTCCACAGCCTGGGAGCTGCTCTGGAGAAGGCTCGGTCACCAAAGCCGCGGAGGTTGGACCTGGGGGTATAGAGAAGGGAGGCTGAGGTGGATCTGAGGAACCGAGAGGGTTGGTAGGGGGAGAGGAGATCGGTGAGGTATGGGGGGGGGCAATTTGTGAAGGGCTTTATATGTAAGAACCAGGAGTTTGTAATTGATCCGGTGGGAGATGGGTAGCCAGTGGACTGGGATGGTGTAGTGCCAGGATTTGGTGAAAGTTAAAAGTCAGGCGGATGCGTTCTGGACTAACTGGAGTCTCTTGATAGAGCTAGCACTGATGCCATAAAGGAGTGAGTTGCAGTAATCAAGGCGGGAGGAGATGAAGGCATGGATCAGTATCTCAGCAGCAGGGCGTGTGAGAGAGGGTCTTATAGTCCAGTGGCTTAGTGACATGATCGTTACGGAGCGGACAAAGCGCCATTTTTTTGCATGATGTTTCCTTAGGGTCAGTTATTGAATTTTTGCCTAGGAGCCCCCGGCAAGTATCTATTTAAAATAGTAAATTGCAAGACTATCAATATCATGAAAATTCGCCTAGTAAAATCCAGCCGTATATGCATCATAAAATGACCAAATTACGTCCAAATCTGATAAAGTTGACTTCTTTAACATTATTAAAGACCCAGAACATGAAGTATAATCAATAATACCTTTAATGCAACAATAAATTCAAACAAACATGCATCATAATGTGAAAACTTGGTGTAGTGTTGTGCGTTACTGTACTTGGTGCCTATTTGTTACAGTTGCATTTACAAAGTGGTGAACAGTCCAAATTTGCATTGCTGCATTTGCAGGTGCTACAGTCCCCTTTACAAGAGCATTTGATAAGCTCTCTGCATGCTCTGGAGACCTCTGGAATGGTCAGCCAAACTGGCACCCATGACCCCAATTCCTTGGTCCATCCATTGCCCTGTGGAGAGGGAATCACATGCTGGGGTTGTGTGCTGGTTGCCCAGATTCCTGCTTCATACACTGCCCGTTTCATATGCTGCAGTAGGGCATCTTGAGTGGGAGGTAGTTTCTCCATTGACCGATTCTCTTGACAGAAGAGTTCCTTTCTTTTATGGTTGATGGAGCTCAAAGGACTGGATTTGTCATATAGGATTACAGTCAGTCTTTCAAGCTTCTGGAACTGCTCGCAGTCAACATCTAGTTGCTGGAAGGGATGCTTTGCCAGATAGACAAATGTTTCTGTTGCATCATCATAGGCTTGCCAGGACCACCAAGCTGACTTCTTACCTTTTCCATTGAATGCAGATGTTGTGTCACAACCTGAATACGCATGAAACATAGGCAGATCTCGAGTTTGGGCTCCCCCAGGCTTTTGCAGATGTCGTTGATGTGGTAAAATTGGTATTTTTTGCCCATGCCAAAAGCCACCCAGATGTCAGTCAAGGGTTGAAGCACCACTAAATCATGGAAGACGCTTGCAAGGATCACTATAACATCAGTGTCCACAGTACGCACAAGAGTTTTTGCTCTTTGCTCCAGTGCATGTTGTACATGAACCACAATCCTGGTGTCTGCTTCCTCATGATTGCAACAGTTCATGCTACTGCAACCAAAAGATGACAGCTTGCCCTGATGTGACGTGCAAAGCTTTGGTTGGTGGCCAGCTGAACTCTTCAATCCTGGATGTCAAAAAGTCCAACAGCTCCTTCTTGTTGATTGGGTCACGAAGAAAATCCATCCAATTGCCTAGGAGCTTGGTTGGGCCCGACACTTTCCTGTGAGCACCTTGTCTTCTCTTTTCACGGGTGGACTCTTTCAAACTGTCTGAGATGTATGTGTCCCATACAACATCCAATCGCTTGGTATCCTGCAGCTGCTTCTGCAGGTAAGGGATGAAAACCTCATCTGCATAGGTATCGAATGTGCTCACTTGAACAGTGAGCTCACTCGAATAGTGGTGGTTCACGTTCCAGAGTGTGTCTGGTCTTCACTGCCCTTTTCTTTGTATGGTACACGATGCACTGTCCAATGGTGAGGCAAACCTGAGAGTCACATTTGTCTTGATGTTTTATGTTGGAACCATTCAGCACCATGGAGACGAGACTTGAGACTTGAAGGTAGTGCGTTTTCCTGACATTTTTCGGAGAAGGAGCCAGTGAATTGGAAGCCTGAATGGTTGATTATGTCGTTTCCGATCATCTTTGCTGCTTTTGCCAGAATAAGAGCATCTTCATCAAAATTACGCTTGTTTAGAGCTTCCTTTAACATATTTTTTATTCCTTCCTTGAAAACGAGAAGTGTGTTCTTCCCATCACACTGTGCTCGTGCCTCTGGCGAGTGTTCAAGTAAATGATCCTTGAGCCTGGTCTTCTTGACTAGTTTCTTGATCTGCAGCTTCTCAAGGCGACTCACATACAGAGAATGGATCTCAGACAGCTTGAAGAGAAGAACTCCAGAGTCCACAGATTTCTCAATGTAGTTGATCAGTTCTATGAAAGCTCGAGACTCATTCATTTTTTCATCAGTGTTTTCTGGAGATGACTTCCAAGTGAGACTTCGGTGGCGATTTCTAAACTTGGTCAGGCATGGCAAATGTTATTTTGCCTCCATTGCCATTAAATCTCCTCCAACTATCCTGGTCATAAGCTTAGTGTCATTTAGTTCAGTGATCATGGTTCGGATCTTCTTATCAGCATCAAATGTTGACACTTCATGGGGAGCACCTTGATCTGTGCCACTCTCACAGAAGAAGCATTTTTGAATTTCTAGTCTTTGGCGCTTAACTTGCTTTTTCCCTTCAGAGTCATCAGGATTGTGCAGTCTCTTCTGTTTTGCCGGCTTAAAATTGTTGAATTTCAGGTGACAAGATTTGTGCCATGAAGCAGAATGTGATGCAAAATTGCTTGCAGTTTGACCATCCCCAAAATAGAGTTCAGTTGGAAGAGCATCAATGGCACGGAATTGCTCTACATTAGTCAGAAATGAACTGTAGGCATCTATTTTATTATCATTACTTGTCCCAGGGCCTCTCAAGGGACATCTCAAGGGTTCAGCAGTGTCCTTCTGGCAAATGATACAGCAATCCCAGTTCAGTTCCATGGCTCACAAACTGTCACACAAAAAAATTGAACAAATTAATCAAGAAAATGCAATCAACTTAGCTTTCACTCTGTTTAGCAACAAATAGCTCATTGTTAATGAATTACTATTGTGTTATTTACCTGAATTATGTACACTTGTTGGGTTGCAGCTCTGTGTGAGGCTCTACTGCATTATGAGCATTCTGAGTTCTGGCTTTCTGGCTAAGTTCACTTTCATCTTGAGGCCTCACAGACTGTCATACAAATAATGGAACAAATTAACCAAGATAATGCAATCATGGCACATGTACAGTTCTTATATATCATATCAGAGCTATATTAAATGACTTTTGGTGGGTGTCCAACAATTAATTGTATTCTAGATTAGACTAGCTAACATTATCTAGCTAGCTAGCTAACATTAACCTGGCTAGTTGCTAGCTGCAAAAACACAGACCTCTGTGCTAACATTAGCTGTCTAATGTAAGTAGCCTAGCTAATCAATTTTCCCTATGCTCTGTTTAGCTACATAAAGCTCATTGTTAATGAATTACTAGTATGTTATTTACCTGAATTATGTATACTTGTTTGATTGCAGCTCTGCGTGAGGCTCTACTGCATGCTGGGAGCATGCATGCTCATGTTCTGGGTTCTGAGTTCTGGCATCAGGGAAAAACTCATTTTTACAGTTAGACTTATTTTATTTAGCGCCATCTGTTGTTGTAAATTTATAGTGACACAGTAGTTGTGAATGTGAACAACTTGATGCTTAAATCTCAAACCAAAATGAAGAGAGCCCTTTACATAAACATAGGATACTTTTTCTTCTTTTTTTTTTTTAATTCCGCCTATACTGTGCAGGACTTTATGGGGGGTGTACAGGTACCAGGTGTCTTGGTACTCTATTTTACAAATCATTTGGGAAGTTTGATAGCCAGTGGACAAATTAAAATCAGATTCATCTTCTTAGGTGGACAAAAAAAGAACAATTTACCACCTATGTTCTTTTTATGACTCAAGAAAACTATTTTTTTATATAAAAAAACAACTTTTGTGTTTTGTATGGATATTTCAAATATCTGTGTGGGGCTGCTAGGCTTAAATCCTTTAGTTGGTCCTAAGGTAGCCTCGTGCAAAGTTTGGCGCTTTTGTCCGCTCCGTAACGATTCGCCTAAAAAAGTGCGCCAAGCCTCTGGACTATTATTTTTGCAATGTTGCAAAGGTGGTAGAAGGAGGATTTGACCATTTGGCGGATATGTGGCTCAAGGGAGAGGGTAGGATCAAGGATCACACCAAGGTTGCGTGCCTGGGGGGAAGGGGAGACAGTAGTGCCATCGATGGTGAGTGCAAGGTTGTTGATTTGGCTGAGAGTGGACTTGGAGACAATGAAGAGGAGTTCAGTATTGTCACTGTTGAGTTTGAGGAGGATTTGCTGCATCCAGACTTTAACTGCAGACAGACAGGAGTCGATGTGAGAGAGGGGTGGATTGTGAGGGGATTTGGTGCTGAGGTATATCTGGGTGTCATCAGCATAACAGTGGAAGTCCAAGTTGAAATGGCGGAGAATATGACCAAGAGGGAGGATGTCTTCCAATGACACATTTATGAATCTTGATATCTGCTTTTTGGTTCTTTTGAGACTTGTTGTAGCCACACTATGGTTCATAACAACATTTAGATCTCCTCCACAGATTAATATTCCCTCTGTTTCTACAGCTATGACTTCAAAGAGGGACTTAAAAAAATATTTATCACTTATAACCCATCCTAGCTTTGTAGCTAGGACCGGTGAGCAGCCGCCGTGCAGTGCCCGGGGAATGGTTTACCCTTTCCGGGTACTGACAGCTGGGTAGACTGTGCCCGGGGATTTGAATTCAGAGTTACCTTCCCCTAGCCTTTGCCTAAAGAGGCATCAACCCACATGGCAGCAGGTGGATTTGAAATCAGAGTTCGGATATTATTTTTGTTGATCTCCCTTCAAGATCAATCATCATCTCCCACATCTGATGTGTCTGATCCCACATCACCGACACTATTATCTGCCTCCGTTCTCCACTCTTCCAGTCCTGATATGCGTGACTGGGCTTCGGTGATGCTCACTTTTTGTGTCTGTAGTTCGTTGTTATTTTCGGTGAGTTTATGATCTGATTCTTGTCCGAGATTACCGATTTCTTCCTTCATCTCTCTCTTCAGTTCGTCTTTAAATGTAGTTAGCTCATGTCGTAGCTCTTGTTTGAGCTTTTTTATGTCCTTGCTGATAATAGCAAACCCAGCCCGCATTGTCACCGCCTGGTCTTGTACATCCATTTTATCTGTTGCGTCTCCCTCATGTTCGCTAGCGTCAGTACTGTATTCGGAGATTTCTTCACTTACAGGTTGTTCTTCAGTTTTGTCTTGCTTTTTGTTTTTCAGACTTATTCGCTTGTTTTCCCTATTCATCATTTACTTTTATCTGTCGAGTTGCATGTAATTTGTGAGATTATTTTGACCGACTTGAGAGAGTAAGTTATCTACGCTGCTACTCTCTGCAATCTTCCCAGAAGTCGATTAACAAACTGTTTAGATGTAGATTTGTGCATGAATTAACTGTGAATTGCAGTATTAATAAGTATTTATAAACACATTCACTAACCATTTGTGCATCTTGCTTTACAAATGATGAATTCTGTAGTTACTAATACTTAACTAATGCTTCATTTGTGTAGTTATTATAAAATGTTAGTAGTTATTATTATTATTACTACTACTTTAGGCTGCTCCCATTAGGGGTCACCACAGTGGATCATCCGTTTCCATCTCTTCCTGTCTTCTAGAGAGTGTGTGTGTGTGTGTGTGTGTGTACAAATGAAGCATTATATTGCCCAGAGACTTAGTAGTAAAGTAGTAGTTATAGTATTATTAATAGTAGTAGTAGTAGTAATGCTAGCAGGGGTACTAATAGTATTACAGTTTCTTAAACCACTTTCTACATTAAAGGAGAGAGAGCATGTTTATGGAATATGTAGTTTATGTAATCCGCCCACATTTTTCAAGCCCTAGCACTTTTTTCTTACTCCTTGTGCATTGTTGCTGTTAAGGGTGAATGTGGACTTCCAGAACTACTCTGTCTGCCCAGTGGGAATGCTGAGCAGAACCATTGACCCAGACAAGCTACCTCCCAGCCCTTTGTTTGTCATCAAAATAACAGAGGTCAGTGTTCTAGATTTAACTTGGTCCAGCACCGCTACCTTTGTCAGAGGCATTGCCTTCAGACATTTTCAGAAAGGAAAAAATCCTAAATGTACATACGAACAAGAAAAAATGAAAGTTTTGTCACCACATTTTCCCCAAATAAAAGCTCTCCAGTAGGTGTTACAGTGATAGGAAGGTATGTTGAAGCATTGAAGGATGTATGTTCTCTTATTGCATCTGTGTGCTATGCTGTAGGTAGTGGACGTTGGTCACTTCTGGGCCTTCCAGGCAGATGAGGCCAGCATGGAGAAGCAGCGCCATCTCACAGCCAAAATTAACATGCATGAGCTGCTAACTCTTGGTGTGCTCCTCTCCCCCAACCTGCTGTGCCTGGCTCCCTATTCGGAGAGTAATGAGCAGTCCCTCTACTACCGTGCCAAGATCTTGCACATACATCAAAACACAGTAGAGGTAGATACTGCCCATACAAAGAAAACCCATTCTTTTCAAACAGTAGCTCACAGCACCCATTTCTCACAGAATCATGTCATATTTTGCATCTTGCATCTCCTCCTCCACTTTCTCACTCCTTTCCACATATATATTTTCGATTAAATCAAAACTTCCTTCTACCTCTTTCTTTACCTTTTTTTCCTCATTTACTTTCCTAGCACCTCTCTTGATGATCATTCACGATCACAGGAATGTTGTTATGGTACTTTTGCCCTGATTTTTCCACTCCTTACCACGGGTTGCTTATAATATTGGCGATATTGGAATTTAAGTGTATTTTATTGGTCCTCTCAGAAAGTGGCCCTGGACAATGGAGAGGATAATCAGCTTAAACAGTGTATACAGGAATATGGACTAATCACTTATCAACAGCTTGTAAATGAAATCTGATAATAGATATTGCAAGTCATAGCAATGCACCAGTGTATGATTTATTAAACTTATACTATATACACTATATGGTCAAAAATTGTTTTGACACCCCTTCTAATGAGTGGATTTGGCTATTTCAGCCACACCCATTGCTGGTAGATGCATAAAATCAAGCATACAGCCATATAATCACCATAGACAAACATTGACTTTAGAATGGGTCATATTGAAGAGTTCAGTGACTTTCAACGTGGCACTGTAATAGGATGCCACTTTTCCAGCAAGTCACTTGGTCAGATTTCTGTCCTGCAAGATCTGCCCCGGTCAACTGTAAGTGCTGTTATTGTGAAGTGGAAACATTAGGAAGAACAACAGCTCAGCTGTGACGTGGTAGGCCACACAAGCTCACAGAACAGGACCGCAAAGTGCTGAAATGCGTAGCTTGAAAACAAAGTCCGTCTTTGGTTGCAACACTGACTACCGAGTTCTAAACTTCCTCTGGAAGCAACGTCAGCAAAAGAACTGTTTGTCGGGAGCTTCATGAAATTGGTTTCCATGACCGAGCAGCTGCACACAAGCCTAAGATGCCAAGTGTAGCTGGAGTGGTGTAAAGCACACCGCCATTGGACTCTGGAGCAGTGGAAACACGTTCTCTGGAATGATGAATCACACTTCAATATCTGGCAGTCTGAGGGACAAATCTGGGTTTGCTGGATGCCAGGAGAACAATACCTGCCTGAATGCATAGTGCCAACTGTAAAGTTTGGTGGAGGAGGAATAATGGTCTGAGGCTGTATTTCATGGTTTGGGCTGGGCCCTTTTGTTCCAGTGAGGGGGAATCTTAATGCTACAGCAGACAATGATGTTTTAGAGAAATGTGTGCTTCTAACTTTGTGTCAACAGTTTGGGGAAGGCCCTTTCCTGTGTCAGCATGACACTGGCCCCATGCACAAAGCGAGGTCCATAGAGAAATGGTTTGCCGTGTTTGGTGTGGAAGAACTTGACTGGCCTGCACAGAGCCCTGACCTCAAACCCATACAAAACCTTTGGGATGAAATGGCTGTGACCCAGGCCTTCTTCACAACATCAGTGCCCGACCTCACTTATGCTCTTGTGGCTGAATGGGAGTGAATCCCAGTAGCCATGTTCCAAAATCAAGCCTTCCCAGAAGAGTGGAGGCTGTTATAGCGGCAAAGGGGGTACCAACTCCATATTGGGCAGCATGGCTCAGGCGGTACAGCGGGTTGTCTACTAATCGGAGATTGCTGCTTCAATTCCAAGAGAGCGTGTCGAAGTGTCCTTGAGCAAGACACCGAAACCCTAACTGCTCCTGATGAGCAGGTTGGCGCCTTGCATGGCAGCCTCCGCCATCAGTGTATGAATGTGTGTGTGAATGGGTGAATGTGAGCCATACATTGTAAAGCACTTTGAGTGCTCGGTAGACCAGAAAAGCGCTATATAAATGCAGTCCATTTACCATTTTACCATTAATGCCCATGGTTTTGGAATGAGATGTTAAACAAGCACTTGCGTGTGATGTTCGGTAGGCTACATATTTTTGGCCGTGTAGAGGGAGGAAGACACGGTGATGTATAAGAGTGGAGGAAAGTGCACACAGGTGGACTATATCTTGTGTAGAAGGCATGATCTGAAAGAGATTGGAGACTGCAAGGTGGTGACAGCGGAGAACATAGCTAGGCAGCATCGGATGGTGGTTTGTAGGATGACTTTGGAGACCAAGAAGAGGAAGTGAGTGAAGACAGAGCCGAAGATCAAATGGTGGAAGCTGAAGAAGGAAGACTGTTGTGTGGAGTTCAGGGAGGAGTTAAGACAGGCACTGGGTGGTAGTGGAGAGTTGCCAGATGGCTGGACAAGCACTGCAGAAACAGTGAGGGAGACAGCTAGAAAGGTACTTGGTGTGTCATCAGGACAGAGGAAGGAAGACGAGGAGACTTGGTGGTGGGATGAGGAAGTACAGCAAAGTATACAGAAGAAGGGGTTGGCAAAGAAGAAGTGGGATAGTCAGAGAGATGAAGAAAGTAGACAGGAGTACAAGTAGATGCAGCGTAAAGCAAAGAGGTGGCAAAGACAGAGGAAAAGGTGTATGGTGAGTTGTATGAGAGGTTGGACACAAAAGGAGAAAAGGACTTGTACTGATTGGCTAGACAGAGGGACCAAGCTGAGAAGGATGTGCAGCAGGTTAGGGCGATCAAGAATAGAGATGGAAATGTGCTGACAAGCGAGGAGAGTGTGTTGAGAAGGTGAAAGGAGTACTTTGAGGGTCCGATGAATGAAGGAAATGAGAGAGAGAGAGAGAGAGAGAGAGAGAGAGAAGGTTGGCTGATGTGGGGATAGTGAATCAGGAAGTGCAGTGGATTAGTAAGGAGGAAGTGAGGGCAGCTATGAAGAGGATGAAGAGCGGAAAGGCAGTTGGTCCTGATGACATACCTGTGGAGGCATGGAGATGTATAAGAGAGATGGCAGTGGACTTTTTAACTGGATTGTTTAACACAATCTTGGAAAGAGAGAGGATGTCTGAGAAGTGGCGAAGAAGCATACTGGTACCGATTTTCAAGAACAAGGGCGATGTGCAGAACTGTAGCAGCTACAGAGGTATAAAGCTGATTAGCCACAGCATGAAGATATGGGAAAGAGTAATAGTAGCTTGGTTAAGAGGAGAGGTGATGATAGCGAGCAGCAGTATGGTTTCATGCCACGAAAGAGCACTACAGATGCGATGTTTGCTTTGAGACTGTTGATTGAGAAGTATAGAGAAGGCCAGAAGGAGTTACATTGTGTCTTTGTGGATTTATAGAAATGTAAAGCGCTTTGAGTGGCTGTTGCAGCAAGAAAAGCGCTATATAAAATGCAACTTCATTGATTGATTGATTTAGACAAAGCATGACAGGGTGCCGAGAGAGGAAGTGTGGTATTGTATGAGGAAGTCGGGAGTTGCCGAGAAGTATGTAGGAGTGGTGCAGGATATGTATGAGGGAAGTGTGACAATGGTGAGGCGTGCAGTTGGAATGACAGATGGGTTCATGGTGGAGGTGGGATTACATCAAGGATCGACTCTGAGCCCTTTCTTGTTTGTAATGGTGATGGACAGGTTGACGGACGAGATCAGGCAGGAGTGTCCGTGGACTATGATGTTTGCGGATGTCATTGGGATCTGTAGTGAGAGTAGGGTGCAGATTGAGGAGAGCCTGGAGAGGTGGAGGTATGCACTGGAGAGAAGAGGAATGAAAGTCAGTAGGACCAAGTCGGAATACCTATGCGTGAATGAGGGCGAGGACAGTGGAATGGTGAGGATGCAAGTAGTAGAAGTGACGAAGGCGTATGAGTTTAAATACTTGGGGTCAACTATCCAAAGTAATGGGGAGTGCAGAAGAGAGGTGAAGAAGAGAGTGCAGGCAGGTTGGAGTGGGTAGAGAAGAGTGTCATGAGTGATTTGCAACAGCAGAATTTGGAGACAGTGGCACTGACGAAAAGACAGGAGGCGGAGCTGGAGGTGGCAGAGTTGAAGATGCTAAGATTTTCATTGGGAGTGAAGAAGGACAGGATTAGGAATGATTATATTAGAGCAAGGGTGGCTAACCTTTTGCCATTGAGAGCCATGTATATGCAGGTTTTCATTCCAGCCGGACTCCACACCAGGTGATTTCACTGTTTAGCAACCGTTTAACCAAAGAGGAAGAATGTATCAGTGAAATCACTTGGTGTGGAGTCGGGTTGGAATGAAAACCTGTATAAACAGCCACCGCTGTATTAAAGGGACAGCTCAGGTAGGACGGTTTGGAGACAAAGCAAGAGAGGCAAGTTTGAGATGGCTTGGACATGTGTGAGGAGAGATCCAGGGTATATTGGGAGAAGGATGCTGAATATGGAGCTGCCAGGGAAGAGGAAAAGAGGAAGAGGAGGTTTATGGATGTGGTGAGGGAGGATATGCAGATGGCTGGTGTGACAGAGGAAGACGCAGAGGACAGGAAGAAATGGAAACAGATGATCCACTGTGGCGACCCCTAAAAGGAGCAGCGGAAAGTAGTAGTAGTAGTAGTGTGTGTGTGTGTGTGTATGTGGATATGATTTTTACAGTAATACAGCTACAAGAAAAGTGCCACGAACAACATCAGGACCTTTTCATGGCTTTTCTTGACCTCTCCAAAGCTTTTGACACTGTGAATTGCGAGCTACTTTGGAAAATCTTGAGAAAGTTTGGCTGTCTGAGCAAATTTGTGAACATTCTGTCACAGTTCCATGATGGAATGGTGACACAGGTGGCCATAGGAGGACAGTAACTGGCGCCCTTTAGTGTATGCACTGGAGTGAGGCAGGGGTGTGTGCTGGCACTGGTACTCTTCAACATTTTCCGCATATATGTGTCACAAAGCTTTTTCGTAAAAATTTGGAAAGCATCTATTGAGATTTCCAAATCTCAATAGACTTTAGGCTAGATGAAAACCTCTTCAACATTCGAAGATTCCAGGCAACTGCCAAGTTGTCAGCAGTGCAGGTCCTTGAGTTGCGGTATGCTGATGACTGCGCTGTTGTAGCTCACACACCAGAAGACCTGCTAAACCATCTTTGCCACACTTGTGAATGCCGCCTAAAACAGGCTGGGTCTATCAGTAAACGCCACCAAGACTGAGGTGTTATGCCAATGGAGGTCTAGCCCCCCACCCACTATGCCTGTCTTCACTATAGAACACCAACCACTCTCAGTTGTTCCATCTTTCAAATACCCAGGCAGCATCCTTTCTGGGGGCTGCAACACTGTGATCACAAAATTAACAATAGAATCAAACAAGCCTCTGTAGCCTTCGGCAAACTCCAATGTAAGGTCTTTCAAAACAAATACCTCCACACCTAATCGCCATTTACAAAGCCATCTGCATCACAACTCTGCTATACAGCTGTGAAGCCTGGGTCACATACAGCCTCCACCTAAGGTTCCTGGAGCGATTCCACATCGTAAAGTGTCTGCAGCGAATCATGGGGATCACATGACGTGACTGTGTTCCCAAAGCTCAGATTCTTGCTGGGACAAACTGCAAGAGTATAGAAGCCACAGTCACTGAACACCAACTGCGCTGGCTTGGGAATGTCATCAGGATGCCTCAAGAAGGCCTGCCACGTCAAGTCCTGTATGGAAAGCGTCATCTGTGCCGCCGATCCGCAGGTGGTCAGAAGAAACGATACAAAGACCAGCGAAAAACATTGCTGAAGAAGTATTGTATCGACTCCTTGAGACTAGAGCAAGCTGCCATCAACCGTTCCAACTGGCGGGAGATCTGCCACAGAGGTATAGAACAGCTGGAAATGGAGAGGAATGTGAAAAAACAACAGAAAAGAATAAGGAGAGACACAACCATGCCTGCCCCCTTTAACTCAGACTTCATATGCCCAACGTATAATAAAACCTGTGGATCAAGAATTGGACTCTAAAGTCATCAAAGAACACACCGTTAATGAGGAGGGATGTTATCATCGGACTCTATGGACTACCAGCAAGCAAGTGCTGTTGTTTTTTTGTTTTTCTTGTCCTTTCGTATGTGTTTTAAATGGGAGAGGACTGCTGGCATCATGTGTGGCTGCTGCTTCTCCCTCTCGTAACCCCCTTACCATCCACCCCTGTATATCTGTGTTGTGTTTATCTGTTGTCTTGTTTATTGTAAAGCGACTTTGAGTGTTAGAAAAGCACTATATAAGTTTAATTTATTATTATTATTAAGTGTGTGTGTGTGTGTGTGTATATTATATATATGAAACTTGTGATTCAGTATATTTTGTGTATTGTAGGTGTTCTTTGTGGACCTAGGCATTACCAAACTAGTTATCTGCAGCAGCCTGAGGAGGGTTCCTTCTGACCTCCTGTCACACCCATTCCAGGTATAACCACCATTGCAAGGGATAATTTAAAGGAGCATTAGGTGAAAGTTGATTTTGGGCAGAATTTAGAAATGTTTTCAAATCCTTAAACCGAATTCGACACTGCCCTTACCAATCAGAAAGCATCAGGATGCCTCCAAAGCCACGCCCCGAAAACACATGCACACACCAGACACCAGCAGATTGAAGCAAAAGCATTTCACCTGAGTCAAGCATCATTCTGAGCAACACCGAATTAGCTGTACCGAATGGATGTCACACACGTAAGAGAAAACTAGTTTTATTATTATAATGAACATAAACAACGAACATATCTATTGTTAGCACTCACAGCTGTCAAGCAAGCATGTTACTATTGAAAATTTTGTCGAAAACTGACTGCTGCAGTAGCTTGACCACATAACAAATGCGTGTGTCACTGAGGGTTTGATAGACAGCTCGCTCATTCCAATCATTTGACTTGGTCGTTTGTTTGATTGGATGTTGTTGTTTTAGCTCCTGCTCCTTACAGGAACGATGGATTTTTTTCTCAAATGTCTTATTTTTTTTAGTACTATCGATTACTGTCGAGATATAATAAGATCGGCAGCCGCCTATAGCTCCTTTAAGACAAAACATGCACAATTAAATTGCCCCTATTGAGTTGATACTACCACATAACACTCCCTGTTCTTGGGCTCCAGGCGCATGAGTTCCATATTGCAGGTATGCAGCCCTCAGCCCAATCCATGATCTTTGGGAACCAGTGGAGCAGCGGTGCTCGTGATTGTTTCATCACACTGGTGAGGGGCCAATCACTTAATGTGGTGCTGTACTCCATTCTGCATGGCATCATGTGTGTGGAGCTGCTTATCAACAGGGACAAGACCAGTGTAAGTGTGGCCGACATCATGGTGAAGGAGGGACATGCAGTCAAGGCTGAAGAGAGCCATGACTCCAAGGTAACACAATAGTTTGAAAAAAATAAAGGGCAAGTAGGCTTGTTCAACCATAACACCTGAAAACCTAACATAGATTTCCATCACTTGTACCCTGAGATTTCCAGGGCAGTGTTGCATGCCTCTCAGAGGCTAGCATGGTGTGTTTGTCTGCTTGCAGAAAAACCATGAGGCATTGATGTCCCTATACAAGGACTTGGAGAATGGCACGTATGTCCCAAATGTCACAGGCAGCTCCTGCATGGATCGTGAGCAGGAAGAGAAAGAGGTCATCGATATAATGCTTGGCTACTTCTCAAAGCATTCCCAGTTGAACCTCAAGACTAAGGTAAGAAACATACCTGCCTACAGTAGGTGGGATGGTATTATAATCAGCAGATGATCAGGGGTCTCATTTATAAAACAGTGTGTAGGATCCTTACTAAAAGTGTGTGCACAAAAAAAAAATCGGACTTATAAAACTGCATACACACACCTGCAGGCAGTCTTCCCTTTATTAATCACAATCCACCCGGAAATGTGCACACCTGTATCAGCCTCATATCCCGCCCTCTACATGCCCAAATTCAACCATATATGGTCAGTCCAAAGCACCACATGAATGCTGATGAATATAAATGAACCTGCTAATCAATAGTATGTTATGGTGAATCATGGCAACAACCGAGAGGAAGACGAAGAAAAGGAATTTTCTGACAGAAATCGAGGTGCTTGTGGGTGAGGTGGAGGTCAGAAAGCAGATATTGTTTGGTGGCCTCAGCAGTGGGGTCACAAACTAAAGAAAATGCAGTGAGTGGCAACATGATACTGCTGCAGTTAATGCAGTGACTGCGGCAGAGAGGACAGTACCAGAAATTTAAAAAAGGTGGTCAGATCTGAAGGTGGAGGCAAAAGAAAAAAGAATTGCATCCCACTGTCAGAGCGTGTGTGCTACTGGTGGGGGCAAGGGCACATCTGAGCTCACGCCGCTGGAAAACCAAATAGCCTCAATTCTCGGGGAACCAAGTGTGTGTGATCTCACGAATATGTTACTCAGCCATTACAGCCGTATTCCTTCGAGCGCTCAGCGGCAGCAGATAGATAGATGGATGGATAGCAATACGGCTAGCAAGATTGATAATAAAGCCTCATCAAAACCAACTTCAACTCGAACTAATAAGGAAGCGGGGCGGGGGGCGTCGCCGCTTTAATAGCGTCCTGCTACGGACACGCCCTTTATGCTAATAGTAATTCGTGAAGCGGCAAGTTACCACATTTTCGCCAACTGGAAATCAGTTACTCAGCCGCCGATATCTCTCGTCTGGCCATAAATATGATTTTAGGGCTACCATTTGTCTCATCAATCACATCCACACTCCTTACATGATTAACAACAGGAAAAGTCGGATTTTGATGCAAGTATCTCTTTAAAAGCAGGTTAAAAACCTTACTTTTTAAAACAGCCTACACAGCTAAATTCATAGTGTGTGTGTGTGTGTGTTTTATATATTTTGCTCTGTTGTTACTTTTAATTAGTGTTTATGACACTTATATTTATTTTACTAACTCAGTTTTAAACTTGTCTATACTTTCATAAAATTTGCCTGTACTTTTATTTTTTTGTGGGGGGGGGGGTTATTGTTTTGTGTGAAACACTTTGTGTTACATTTGCTTGTATGAAAAGTGCTATACAAATAAAATCTGATTGATTGATTGATTGTTGGGGAGGGGGCTGTTGGTCAGGGTCCTCATGCTTGGGAGAGGGAGAGGAATGCCAATCCTCAGTGCCATGTTGTGCAGAATGCCACACGCACTGATGAACTTGCAGACTTTTGTCAGGTGGTACAAAAATCTGACACAAGGCACCTAAAGACCACCATCGGCATTTGAGGAGGCCGATGGCACGCTCCAAAACTGAGTGCGCACAAACGAGTGTGTCCAGCATTATAGTACATTTCCTCTGCGGATTTGGAAACGGGGTGAGAAGCCAGCACCTGAGGGGGTAGCCACTGTCACCTGCAGGTTATAACGGAAGAGTACATCAGGCTTGAATGGTTAGAATTTCTACAATATGTTGTTTATTAACTTGCCAAGAAGCCAGCCATTACGCACAGCGCCTGCCTGTTGTCTGTTCCCTACACTGCTATGTGTCAGGATAAAGGAGTCATGTGTCGAGCCAGGCCATCGTGCTACTCTATTCATCAGGACCATGTTGGAGTCACATATGACTTGGACGTTAATTGAATGCACACACTTTTGATTAACGTAGACAAATTCTTTTTCATATGGAGCCCTTATGAGTTCTTACTATATGAGTGCAGTCAATTACACCAATTACATTTGGGAAACCGGAGATTGCTGCAATTTGCCTTTTAATATTGGTTCGTTCTCCCACAGTGTAAGGAAACCTGACTACTCATATTAATGATGCCATCCAAGATGGCAGGCATTATTGCACTTAGGGACAGCTGCGATATTCCAGACCTAAGGATAGAATTTAACAGAATTATATTATTCCTAAAAGGGGCTTTAGGCAGAAAGGCAAACATTACATATTGTTAATCATATCAAACACATACCTGTTGGCTAATTCCCGTTGGTAACAGCTGGTTACCAGAAACCCTAGAGTGGTTAGTACCTGTATTTGTACCGGGATGGCGCAGTTCCGTCGGGTTGGTCTGTCTAATGCTAGACCCAGTTCAGCACATAGATCCAAGAGCACGGCTCTAGGGAATCTAAATCTGCTTATTAGCCAGTCATCATCACGGGCCAGGAAATCTTCGTGGTCTCTGAACAGTCGTTCCCTCCTAATCCTTCTATTCGCGTAGTCCTCTAGCAGCGCCAGTGCATCCATCATGCGTCATTACGCACGGGTGTCACCGCAGTATTTATATGTTTACAGCAATCAGACTGATTGCTTCACACCTTGCCAAAATGATCATGTCAATCAGTGGTAGGCCTATCCATCACCCTGAGATATCATCTGAAGATAGAAGTTTGACAGGTGAAGTCAAGTCAATTTTATTTGTATAGCCCGATATCACAAATTAGTCTCAAGGTGCTTTACAGTAACACAACATCCTGTCTTTAGACCCTCGCATCAGATAAAGAACAACATCCTAAAAAAATAAAACATTGGGTGTGTGTGACCATTAACTAAGGTTTCAGTGGGGGGGGGGGGCGCTAAAAGTGCATCTATCACCATACAATGCTGTGATTGCAAACATTCCCAAATCCTCTGTGCTGGGCACACACACACACACAGCACCCTACATTCACCACACATTATTTATTTATTACTGCTTTTTTGTTTTGTTTCTAATTTCTTTTTTTAAGGCCACAGGTAAGTGTAGTGTGTTTATATATAGAGTCGTGAACACAATTTCTTTTATTTATGTCAGTTTTGTTATTTTAGCGCAAGTACAAATAACACTGTGCTGGTTTGAATGTTTATCATAATGGGGATCCATAATTAACATTTGATATTAAGTGAAAGTAAATGTGTGAGAGGCATCATTATACAATCTGGCTTCAATTCACCACCTCACCATCTGCGTCACCAATTTCCCGTCTCCAAAATGTTCATACGCGTAGGTCAGAGTTTACGTACAGGTGCGCACATTCTCCCATCAAGTTTGTTTTTATAGATCAAAAATTTTGCGTGGGAAGTGGTGTACGCCTCTTTCAGGCTCTGTTTTGTGCATATGCAATGGTTATAAATGAGACCCCGGGGCTTTTCAAGATGGAAATGGTGCCTTTGACCTGGCTCGCCACATGATGGCATCATCTCTACACGGTCGATGAGTCCTGGTTTGTCCAGGAGATGATTTGCTTCAGCAGCCCATTGCTGGTGTTCAATGCGTGGCTGTAAGGCTGAGCCACACCCATTTTGTCTGGTAACTGAAACGGTGAGTGTTCTTTTAAGCTGCTAATCAAAATAAATCAAATGTTTGTGATTATGTAATGATTTACTGTGCTGTTGAAAGTCATGTCCCTGTTCCCCTTTAACATCCTAGGTACGTGTGTATGGACCAACCAGCTCTTATAAAACGTTCTTCTACAGCTTAAACAGTGTCGCTCATTATAAGTAAGCATCAATTCCACTGGGGCTTCTAGATGTACATGTACTTTACACACAGTGTACAAATGTGTTCTCTTTCCAGGTCAGTCTATATACCGAAGGAAAGCATCAACTCTGTGGTCCTGAATGAGAACCCACAGAACACACACAAAAGGATGCTGGTGGCTGGAACTATGGAAGTCAACGCCACAGGTACAAGATGACACCTGATTTTAGGAGCAGACGTGATGATACAGGAAAAAGTCATAATGATCGCAACATTACAATTTGCAGGTACACACTTTCTACTGAAGAACACCAACCTAGTTCCTGACATTCCTGGACTGCCTGCACTCATCACCATGCTTTTCACCCCTGTGATGGAGCAACGGTCAGTGAGACAAATGGACATCTCGCGCTCTCCCTCTCTCTCTCACACTCATTTATATATATACATATATACACACACACACACACACACACACATATATATATATATATATATATATATATATATATATACAAAATATTCCATAAATAATAGTCTCAATATTCCACTCATTTGTTGAGCACTTTTATCTACACCGTTGATGGTTTCTGAAAAAGAAACAAAAACGCTATAAAATATATATATGTGTGTGTGTGTGTGTGTGTGTGTATGCCTTGTCATCCTAAAGTATAATCTCTCCATCCTTCCCTAGCACCAATGCGGAAAGAACCTACTACACTGGTGCCCTCTGTGGCTTGGGGTGGAACAGTCACACCCAGGAGGCCATCCTACCCGAACACGACATAGAGCTAGCCTTCGATGTTAAGATTGATGTAGAAGATATCACAGATGTAGGAAAAGTGGTTTAGGGCTCTGATTTTCCACATTCTAGAAACCATTTATTCAGCTTAAAAATAATTGTTTTTATTTTTTGGCAGATTAATGCCTTGCGAATGGCAATCAACTCTCTGATGTGTGAGGGACCCAACAGCCCACTGTATTTGGGGCCTGACAGAATTAAATCCCTGCAGGAGGACTGTCAAAAACGCCTAATCAGGTCCTTACATACACAGATCAGAAGTAACTGATGTTCAGACAATAGACGTAAATCTCCTATTTACTGCTTGTTGGGTTGGACAGCACAGTTGATGTATGTGTTTTATAGACTCTGTGCCAAGTCACCACCCAGAGAAAGCATCACTCCGGTTTACTTTGAGGAACCAGGGAAGTGGAATCAGGTATGGAGCACCGTTATTGCTTATTCATTCGTTATACTTCCCTTCAGACACTTGTGTCACCCTGAGGTGTTTGTGTGTGTTGCATATGTAGGTGGATCCTGACTTGAAGATGGAAGTTGTTCAGCCAGCAGGTGGAAAATACAGAGATGTACTCTTCCAGCTGCATCCTGTCACTCTACTGAACAATTAAGATATCCTATATTATGTTGAAATGAAACTGATAACTCTAAAGATTATGCTGGCAGTTAGCTTCTTTTTTTTTTTTTTACTGTACTAGTTGAGTTTAAGAGAGGTGTTTTGATGCGTTTATTTCGGTGGACCAAAACTTCTGTCGCTGATTTTCAGTGGTTTGGATTTTTTTTTCTTTTATCCATTTTCACTGTTTTTGTTTACCCTGTATAAATAATGGACTTGGTATCAAAGAATGTTAAAATGTGTTAAGTAGCTGGCATCTACTCTGCCACTCGGTCCATCCTGCTGTAGATCTTGTCGTTGTACTTCTTCACCGGTGGTCCAATAAAAATATCTCTAACAGTTGAGACTTGTCAATCAACAGGCCCCATTCAAACATAGGAATAGCATCATTGTGACCTGTGAGCCAAGTTAAATTTGTCACAACTCAAGGCACACTTGCGTGCATGCATATACACATAAGCACGCACAACGAAAGGGGTTTTTGCCAGTAGGAATTGGCTTATATTTATAGCGCGCCATTTCAACTCTTGACTCTTCAGTGTACTGTACACACTGTCTTACCCCACTTAGCAGTAACACCTCGTGTTTCGCTGTGGCCTCGTACTCGAGCCCAAATTCCACAATGTCAAAATGAACCAGTCGTTCAGTAAGGTGTCTGACGAGATTAAGTTATACATCAAGGTACATTTATTTTTCTTATTCCTGAAATTAAATACATACTGTAAGTGCAAATAGTTAGAGTCCAGGTTCTAAAGAACTACATTGAGTATAGTTGAGAACATAGTACAAAGTTGGACAGTTATTCAAACAAGCTAAATATCACCAGATACTCCTTGTCTTCATAGTAGTCGAACAACAGTACCTAAAACATGAGCTTGTGTATTGTTCCTTATGGTTGTACAAAAGCAAAAACCCTACAATTACCACATCTAAGACACATTGTCAAATTATTTTGTGCTTGAAAACACCTAAAGGAAATCATTTTGATATTTATATATATTGACATATACTGAGAGAAGCCCCACCAGCCAACTCGGAAACATAAAGCAGTATTTGACATCGGAAGCAGAGCAGTTGTGTGGGCAGCTAACTTTTTTTTGTGCCAAACCATACAGTTTGTTATAAGCACTGCAAAACAAATGTAGCGTGATCAAAACTGCACAAAATATATATCAAATAGTATTTACTCAAGGCTTGACTTCATGCACATCATAACAAACAACACAAAAGAAAAAAAAACTTTCTTTTTTGAGCTCTGTAGTTTTCTAACTAGAAATATGATCTCGTAAGTGTGACTTGACTAACTGGGTTTGTGTGTGTTAGTGTGTTAGCCGCTACAGGCGGTTAGGGTGAGGGCTTCTCCAGTGGGTGGCTTTAGAGAACACCAAGATGACACAGCACTACGGCCCACAGATGACTGGGCTCTCCAACACTGAGCAAGCTGCCTGCCTCGGAGCTGGACTGGACTGTAAGCGCGACAATGAGACAGACGGGCCTACTCCTCCTTTCGCTTGGCACCAGGGATCTTGGCTTGAATTCTGAAGGGAAAAACAAAAACAAATTGACACCATTGTCAACCAACTACCTACCGAAATACATGAAGATGACGACGTTCTCGAATATGTATAAGTTTTGTTTTGCTTTTGTTAGGCCTCGCAAATGCCATTGTCAACTTGGAGACGTTCGTCTGCACCTATGAAAAGACAAACCACTCACTTCCCCACCACAGAGTTGACCTGGGTCCGTATTAGTCCCACGTACTGGTCAATCTGTGCCTGAGAATGGGAAAGAAAAGCACATAGGAGTTGGTTTGAATCTTCCTGGTTAGAGTTACATTGAGAGATGTGCAGGAAACAGGTTAAATTCTTACCTGGTGTTTCTCATAGACCACAGGCATAGTGAACATGGAAACCACGGCTGCAGAGAGGCAGGAAGAGAGTAAGTGCATATTAAGCAGGGAATAAACTAGACCATTTAAAGGGCCAGTTACAACCCAGATTTGACCAAGGTGATTGATTTTCAAGTCTGCAGCAGTCTGCTCAAAATAGGGTAGGTCACCACAGACAGACGACACACATAAGGCTATCTGGTAGTCGGGGGGGGGGGGGGGGTTAGGATTCAAATTGCTCACTGCCCAGTCATGCCTTTGACCAGTGGGAGCTGTCACGATTATTTCAAACGTTTTGATTTTTATATGGCTGACCTGAATGCTACGAAGCCTTCGATCATTGCCATGGTAATTGATGGCAAAAACAATATTCGATCCCCCCCCCCCCCCCAAGAGACTGCAAACGGCAGTTGGCCTGGGAAAACCAACAAACTGCAAGATGGAGCCGGCAGGAGGGCAAAAAAAAACAAAACTACAGGACGGGTTGCTATGGTGATGTTTGCGGCGGGGGGGGGGGGTATTGTACAAAAATGTTTTTACATGATTAAATTCAATAATACTCACACACCATATAATTAACATTGTGTTTTACTTTATTAGGAATAAAAACAGCTACCTATATTAGAAAAAAAATTATTATTTTTTTGCCCCTTTTTCTGGCCAATCACCCCGCTCTCTGAGCTGTCCTGGTCACTGCGCCACCCCCTCTGCCGATCCGGGGAGCTGCAGACATGACTCCTCCAATACATGTGGAGTCACCAGCCGCTTCTTTTCACCTGACAGGAGTTTCACCAGGGGGACATAGTGCTGGGAGGGTCACGCTATTCCCTGCAGTTTCCCCTCCCCCCTGAACAGGTGCAGCAACCAGGACACACCCACATCCAGCTTCCAACCCACAGACACAGCCAATTGTGTCTATAGGGACGCTCGACCAAGCCGGAGGTAACGGATTGGAACCGGCAATCCCTGTGTTGGTAGGCAACAAAATACCAAACTATTTTAACTTAGGACGGCACTGCTGTTATCGACATAATTTGTCGGTGTCGTCTGATTTTGCCGTCCTGCTGTCATCCACAATATGTCCACGTGAACGCAGCATGCTAGTGCTCGTCTCTTCTATACCCAGTGCAACGTCATAGAATGTGACTTACAGCTAGTTTTGCAAGATGTCCAAAAAGTCAAGCATCTGGAATAACCTCAAAATTTGTGAAGATAACCCCCCCCAAAAAAGCAGAGTGCCAGCAAACGTAAGAGATTTAATTTCATTACCCCCCCCCCCAATCCGTAGCGAAATTTCGAATACTTGCTGCCAATACTGTAACATCACGAATGACTAGACTTGCTAGCCAGTTGGCTTAAGGGTCAGACCCTTTAGTCGACTGGTTAACGTAGTCACCCATGGTGCGGGAGACCCGGGTTCGCGTCCTGGCTGCCCTCTGAATTCGCTACAATATTCAAGGTATTCGGGACAGTCCTAGATTTTTATGATGAGAATCTGGACAAGTCTGAGTTGGTAAGCATGGGTTTACACCTCTGTGACTGTGGTCACAACCAGTGTGCTTGTCTGTGATCGTAATCAGCGAACGTCAGTCATTAGTGTTTGATGCCGAGTCTTTTCCAAGTCAGTTAGGATTTAAAATGTCCTCTAGTGTGTTCACAGCTTTAGGTATTCTGACCTGGAGTGAATATATGCTCAACTAGGAACTTGTTGCCTCAACCACTTTCTACATTTATCTTAAGTAAATAAGAAAAGAAAACCTGCTCATGGCTTGCAGTAAATTACATGGCAGCCACTAGCAGCACAATCTGCAAAATGATCTTGTGTGTTTTTGGGTGTGAATGTGCTCGATACTTAACTGTAAAACAGTATGTTTTGCTTATGGAATATATACATTATGATGAAGCAGCAGTTTGGCTGGCTGTTTTGGTCTTCTCAAGACAAGTTAATCAAGCTGCTCTGGTTTTGTAAATGATTGACATAATTTTGGGCTTAATGTAGCACTAATACAATCTATGCTGTAAGAATTCTGGACTACTGATTTTTTTTACTTCGAGCTTCATGTCTGTTTAGACATTGAAAAGGTGTTGTGTGAGTGGCTGTGATTAAAAAATGGGAGTACTCGTCAGTTTAAAATCTAGAGAGAGCTTGGTGCAACAGATAGCAAGTTGGCGTAAGGCCCTCACCCAGGATGAGTAGTGTCAGACCGTTGAAAAGAGCACCCACATAGGTCAGTAGCCACATCAGAACAGCAAACTGAAAGAAACAACAAAATAGGACACTATTTCATCAAGCTAGCCCACTCATGTGGGACATATGCACCTGTCAGACTTGGGGGGGGGGGGGGGGGTCGGGAAATTAAAATGCTGGGTCACATTTTCACAAATGTTTATTATAAATGGATGAGTCTAACTAATGGCTGAGGTATAAATGCCCTATGACTGTAAAAGCGCATGATGGTGTTTGAGATCCAGACCTTCAAAGAGTCAACCAGATCCTGGACCAGGAACAGCCTGCGGAGCTCCTTCATGCAAGTGTTGGTATACAGGAGGATTTTGTCTGCATATTTGCCAATTTGGTCCTGGGACAAAGCGATTTCCACCTCTAGGTAGGCTCTAGCAAGAAACACAAAAGAACAGGAATATCGCCAGCGTTCTCACAAACACAAAGCCCCCCTGACCATACATTTTTTAGCAAAATATACAGATGTCCACGTGCACATTCATTATCCACCAAACTGACTCACTTGAAAGGGTGTCCCTCATCAGTCTTCTGCACGGCCTGGAGCACAGACTTGTAGATCCTGAAGCTGATGGTGGCGGAGAGGGCTGCCAAGGCCAAGTAGGCTCCCACGCTGACCACACTGAACTGGGTAAGGGAGAAGAGGAGCAGGAGTACGCTGCCGAACACGGCCCCCGACTGCTTCACATTCCTCCAGTAGAGCAGGTCAATAGCTGAAGGGGAACGGTGGAAGCAAAGGGAGAAGCAGGGTTAGGATCTGCAGCCCTGGCATGACCCCAAACCCACCCCCGTCTGTGAGATCTAAGCTTGGGCCTGCGTGCCCATATCATTTTCAAAGTGGATTAGGCTGCTGTGCACCACACACTACACATTTGGGTCAAATAACTGGGAGCTGTTCACAACCTAACGTCCTCTGAGACCCCTTGGAAGTCACATGAATCTGTTTTAACTCAGCTTCCCATTCTAGCTTTTCGGCAGGGTGTGGTTGAGCTGTGTGGATGGGGGAAAAAAGTGTGAACATTCAAGAGCCACGACTCACTGGTTTTGTGTCTTTACACGAACATGTCAGACGCTCACTTGCTAAGTGAGTGCCACGCAAACTATTGCCACACTCCAGACCGATGGGACTTCTTATCTGCGTCTGCCACATGGTTATCATTGGTGGCCAGCACCTGGTCTGGTCTCACTCATGCACAAAACATACACACACTTGGACTCACAGAAACCTTACCATTACTAACATACACCTGTACTGCCTACTTACAGGACTTAATTAATGATTGACCTGTAGTTCTGTGAAGACGGTAGACTCGCTATCAGCATAGTTCAGAGATAATGGCTCAAAGTGACCCGGTGTACGCTGTGGTCTGCCCTGAAGGATGACAGCTAATTTGCTTGATATCTCTCTTGTATTGAAAGACCATGTGGCATAGCCTAAGCATCATTCGAGCACCTTGTCCCTAACACATCCTGCTATCAAGATTTTTTTTTCCCATTCAAACATTTGAATGGTGCCTTTGCTAAAAATATCCCCTCTTTATTTTGGGAGGCGAGACCCGCAAGTCAAAGCCACCACCAAAGACAGAGAGGGGAATGATGTGGTAACTACGGATTAGCCCAGTGTACCATTACAGGTCCGGTGGCCGACATGCTTCTCTCTCCAGCAGGGGTCTATGGAATCACAGGCCTGTTTCCATGATAACTGTCGGCTGGTTTGTTCACCTCTGTTGAACTGGCTATGTCCGCCTCTGTTGCCGCAGCGGCTGGCAGCAAGTCAGACAGCAGAGTGGCTGCCCTAATTCGCCATTCATCTGTTTATGTTGACTATAGAAATTCCTGCATGTTACCCGGGGGGGGGGGGCTGCACATTCTGACAAGTTTGCGCTCGAGCAGAGAGGAGTGAATTGCTGTCCAGGGTCCCCTGGGTGTCTTCTTCCTCCTCTCCAAACCCTCTCCTGCCTGTCTAATTTTAGCTGTGGAGCTGTGAGCAGCATAGTGATGACGGCCATCTTTACTTCCTACCAAAAGGTATTTGTGGATGCCAAAAAGCAGGCTAAAACCGGGTGCTAAAGGGCAGTCCTTTAACCCCTCTGGAATCTCTGCTAGCCACACACTGACCGGTTGAATACTCTGGTAATTCCCAAAGGCAGCCATCCAGTATCAGCAGCCAGTACTGACTTACCTATCTGTCCCCCTGATCAATGACACTGGGCAGCCACTACCAGTGGGTTTGCATCCCAGTCAGTGCCTTAAACATGTACATGCATATCTGTGCAGCTGTCAAGAGTGCTACTCAGGACAGAAGCAATCCTCGCTGCCAGCTATGCTATAAACTTTCTGTCTCATGTTTCCATCAACTAAAACAAGAGATGCTGTGAGAGGAACACACACACACACACCCGAATCCGCACAGGTAGCGTAGAAAAGCGGCTCTTACAATGGCCAGACAGGACACATGAAGGCTCTGTGTGTGAAACGGGCGCTGACCGGCAGCAGTAAACGCGCCCAGCTACCCGCTGCACAGACTGCACACAGCACAGACGGCAAAGCTTTATCTAGCACGGCAGAAGCATGTACTGACCTGCGGCTCCCATGGCTGAACAGGGAAAAAGGCAGCTGCTCTATCCACAGACAAAAGGAGAGCAATGAAAGGGGAAGTCCCCCTCCCCCCTGCACAAGAGGGGAGGGGCCATACGGCCACACCAGCAAATCATCGTCCGACTGGGCTGGAGGACTTTAGAGGATGGGAAGTGTGTGTGTGTGTGGGGGGGGGGGGTATCAAACCGCGATCCAGAAACTGCAATACACAATCCACCAACACGAATATATTCCAAAGGGTCCGCGGTGGCGTAGCGGTCTAAGCGTCGGCTTGGTGTCGATGCAGTTGCCCACTGGGGACTGGGGTTCGCGCCCCGGTCTCGTCAGATCCGACTATGGCCGGACTCGATGAAGCAGCAATCATTGGCAACGCTGTCTTCGGGAGGGGGGTGGAGTCGGCTTGTGTTCGTCATGTGAATGCGTCTCTGTGTGTGTCGGAAAAACAGTGGTTCGGCTTGGATTCGCCTTGTCACGAAAGTGGGGAGGCGCTTTCCTTCGAGACTGCCGGCCGGAGAGATGCAGTTGGCGAACGCATGCAATACGAGGGTGGGTGTTTGAATTAAAATAGGGATCAATTGGCCACTAAATTGGGAGAAAAAAGGGGAAAATCAGAAATAAATTTAAAAAAAAAAAAAACGAATATATTCCAAAACACATCCTCGCTCTGAGCTATCTTATGGCCCCGGCTTTTAAGCACCGCCCCGCTGACGAAGTGACAAAGGTTGCCAAGTAAGGACTGAAATACGGAGTGTCCGATTCAAAATGGTGGATGGGAGTCGTCACTTATAAAGGCAGCGTCGGAGCCCTTTCCAATCATGTATTGATTGCCTGTATGTGCAAAGCCTCCCGCGGATCTGAGAATGCCGGGGGAGGTTCGTGTCACTAATAACGCCGTAGCTGTACTCTGCTTTGCCATTAAAATGCTTGAGCGGCCAGGATCGGGACGAGCACCTGCCTGATGCAGTTACCATGGTTACTGTGCTCCATTTTCTCCCCTTCGCCCACTGAGAGATGGAGGAAGAGGGGAAGGGAGGGGCTGAGAGAGGGAGGGGACGAGCGTTCCTTTGGGAAAAGAGATTTTTATTTGCTCTGAATCTGGTGAATCGGGGCACAAATTGTGTCTCCACACCCCAACAGACGCAGACAGCCACTCCCTTCGTTGCGGAAGACAAAAAAAAAGGACAATGGCCAGATTGACATGAGACAGTTATCGGTCATCAGCTGAGAGAAAAACGGTGTGGTAAATGTCGCTGGCAGAGCCTGAAAGGGCTGGCCTCCATTTCAACATCCGTGTCTGGGCCTGCGACTGGCCGTTTTGGACATGGCGATATAAAATTCACCACTGTACATTGAAAGTGACCCGTTGCTTACCAACATTTGTTTAGTGCAATTAGTTTAAAGTAGGTGACAGCTGGGGTGCCATTTTGATTGTTAGGGTTGATATTTCCAAATACTGCTGCTGTCAAACAAAGGCAGGCAGGCAAAGAAGAAAAAATAAAAGAAAGGAAAAAATTAACAATGCTGGTCTCTGTTCGCGTCATGTAAACCATAGACTGATATTAGTCACACAGAGTCACGCACAGTATGTATAAAACCAAGTTATAGTTTAGGACTGAGCGGGACATGGGGTTTTAAAATCGGGCTCCTTGATTTAAAGGAGCCCTGAGGAATTCAGTACCATACAGAATGAACGCAGGATGTTGTATCAGAGCAGACAGGAAGTACACATGCTGATTGTCAAGCTCCAATTGTTGATATGGTTCCAGGCAAAGATGCTCAACACACACACACACACACACACACACACACACACACACACAAAACCAGAGCGAATGTCTTGCTCTTGAGATAGCAACGTGATTTCTTCCCACTTTTTCAGTTGGAGTGAGACTAGTTTGACCCTGACCCCATTAAATCACCGAAGACACTGCCTCAGGCCTTCAGCCAGAGCAGACGAACATGTCTAAGGACGACCGCTGTTAATACTCGTTCACGGAAACGCACAATCTCATCTGGTCCATTCCACACTATGGTCTGCTGACGGCATACGCTTTAATTTGGGGGGGGGCACTAAAGGCAGTGAATCTGTGTTAAGCATACCCCAAACTGTGCCCTCATGTTCAATGAGTAAACATCCACACTGTTTATGATGGAGACTCAAAGTGAAGACAATCAGTTTGTACACATCCACTCTCGTGTGTGTTGACTGTATGGACTTCATCTGAGGGGAGACTAATAAAGGGGAGCAAATCAGTTCTGAACAGACCCCATCAGACAGCCTATTATGTCATAGATGCTCGAGCACCAATTTAGGCCAACTGAAAAGCCCCGTGACTCGGGCAAATTTTACAATGACAAAATGTCATCGAGGATCTTAATATTCCTTAACTTAAATTTTCTATCTATGATTCAACTAATGTTGTGGTTTGCAACTGGCTACAATGAGCAGACAATGTTGTATTTCCATTTCTTACCTAAAACCAAAGGCCATGGTCACCATTTGAAAACACAAACAGTTAGGAGGAATGGGAGTCTGTTTTTCTCTCAGGTCCTCTTTTTTTTTTGTCTGAAAGAAAAAGTGCTCTCCATGCTATGGAAAAAGACAGACGGAGGATGCGCCTCCGCGGCCCAGTCTCTGCAAGGTGCCATGGCAGCCAAGGAGGAGAGAGAGGACTGATGTAATGAGGATGGGTGTGGCCTGGTTACTGTGGAGACAGTCCGTCAGGGCTGTCCGGATGCTCTCATAGCCTGTTCATAAAGAAACTGGCACAGAAAAGCATACGCCATAAAAAAAAAAAATGGAGCTCCCCTGCAGGGCTGGAAAGGGAGGGTGATAACAATGACACGCCCTGGTCCACCCCTGGCTTCCATATTAACATGTACACAAAACATACGACTTGTATCATTTGTCTTCCTCAACATCCAGTGATGTCTCACACCCCTCTCCTCTTTGTCTCTCTCTCTCACCCACACACATGGGTCTTACACATTCACAGCCAAAGAGATCTGCCATTAGGGCGTGTCCGCATGAAAGAGAGTGCAGGTAAACAGCGCTGTTTCGATAACCCAGGCCCATGCCAAACCGACATAACAGAACGTACACATGCAAAAGCGCATATATGTATACACACACACACAAGCTCACAAATTCACCCACCTCCCAGCGCCACACACATTTTCCACATGCGTAGCTGGCATGCGGCGATGACGGATAATAACAGCAGAGATAATGTTCCACACAGACATGTATAGAAAAATAAATAAATAACACATTGAAAAGCGACACGTCAGTACCCTGGCCCTTCCAGCCGCTCCAGGAGCACTCCTTCTTGGTCACATCTGCAGCGGCCTGCATGCTGGTGATCAATTATGTCCCTGTTTCTTGCTCTCTGGCTGTCTCTGACTGTCTCTGGCTGTCTGCGTTCCTGCTCTTCCTCTTTTATCTCCTCTGTTCTCTTCTTCTTCTCCCTCTTCGCACAGACTCACTCACTCATCCCAGAGAGGCATGAATGGTCGGGAGGACGTGGAGGAGAGAGGCTGAGGTGACGGAGAGCGGCGGTTTGGGAGGGAGGTAGGGAGGGAGGGAGGCAAGGTTTCCAAGGTGCTGCCGGCTCGCAGAGCACTCAGACTGATGCTGTGGAGTGGTACTGCCAAGAGCAGGAGGAGGAGAGAGAGCGAGAGAGAGAGAGAGCGAGAGAGAGAGAGAGAGAGAGAGAGAGAGAGAGAGAGAGAGAGAGAGAGAGAGAGAGAGAGAGAGAGAGAGAGAGCAAGACAGAGAGAGAGAGAGAGAGAGAGAGAGCAAGACAGAGAGAGAGAGAACGCGCTTGTGTGTGTGTGTGTGTGTGTGTGTGTGTGTGTGTGTGTGTGTGTGTGTGTCTATGTGCGTTTCTGTGGGGAGGGTGATCGAATTGTAAACACTGCACGACAGTTTCTACTGCAGCAAACCATCCATGCAATGATTGTGAGCATGGGGGAAGGGGGAGCTGGGCTTTTGCTTGATAAGGGATGTGCCTTTTCACAATAAAAGCCCACAAAGGAGCCTCAGCACAGCCTGCTCCTAGTGGTGGTGAGGGTGGGGGCAAGGCAGTCAAAGAGTTAACACACATATCCTTTGATGAGACACCAAAGCAGGCGGATGCACTGTCATTATTGCTGGCTTGTTATATTATCCGTGTAATAATACTGTGTCTGAGTAATGGTACTATCTTTTTTATCTATGATGATAGATATAGGCAGATAAAAAGCCCCATTACCACTCGCTGTGTCACCAGACAAACAGCAAGGCAGTTGTTAAAAACAAGAACCGATGCACTTTAAGAATCTGACGTCATGTTTACCGGCAGACTGGGGGCAATCGTTTTTTTTTTTCTGGGGGTTTCTAGAAGGTTAGACTTGAGACTACGCCTTGCTTTAAGGAAAATCTGGCAAACGCTCAACTCTGCTGTTCTTTATTTGTACAGAGAAATATTTGTAGTTTGTAACCACAGACGTGACTGTCTATTCTCTCTTCTCACAGATTATTGAACAGCCAAAGTGATTGTTCTTTAATTATTAATAAACGCACATTCTGCTCCGTGTAGCACAGTGGTCTTTATGTGTTCAGGGCCTGCGGGAGACGTGGGTATGTGGATGTGCTTTATGGCCCCCCCCCCCGAAGCCATTTGCAATGCAAATGGGCATAAAACAACATTTATTACTAAGACACTAATGCAGGTTGCTTAAAAGCTACGTGACAGAGAGGCCATGGTCACCAGGGTGACGCGATCTCTCATAGAAATAAGCATAATAAGCACACCGGGGGCCCAATATTCATCTGAATCCAGTCAGAGCCGTTGGGCCCCCTCTCCACAGTCCACCACCTTGCAGACAGCCCCTCCTCACACCTTCTGCTCGGTGCAAACTTCACAGGCCTCGCTGCCGATGACAACCAACGAGCAAAATAATTATTTATCTCCATCTCTGTTACCATGGCAACTGCCGTGCAGGAGCTCCAACTGTGGAGCATGATGTCAGCCAGTCGTCTCCACGGGAACGCTGTGCACCCTGCACCCTCTAGTGGTGGAGAACACCATCAATTCGGCAACACGCAACCTGCTTTTTTTATAGCATTTCTAGAATCTTCTACCGTCCTTTTGTTTGTTAATCGGAGGGAAGAGGTTCTTTCCGTCTTTCTTTCCTCTTATCCACTGAGTAATGTTGTAAAAGTAGATATTTAAACTGTCCTGAACAAATCAGATATGAGGATCATAAGATTCACTTGTTCCCTCCGGTCTGGGTGTGGAACATCGCGGGCACAACTACGCAGTTCTCTGAGATCGAAGCACTTGTCTGTCCCTACGGAGCCGCCAGCCAGGGCCAGTGCCAATAACAAATACTCCGATGTGATCTCTTCATCTCTGGATCTATCTAGAATTCAAGCAAAATCCTTCTAAGCCTCTAAATTGGAGTGTGTCCCAGTTTTGACATCACAGGATTATATAAACCCACTGTTTACGAGGATGGCGAGAACAGCCGAATAGATGCCTAAAATATGGGCGCCAACATCGAATGCCCGGCTTTAGCAGCTTTAACCGAGACTCACAGTGACGGTCGTGCCTGTGTTGTGTGAACATGGGACGATGGAGAGGGGTGTTAGGTGTCAGATGGCCGGCTGGGATGTGGGAGTGTGAGGCTGAGACAAATTTTTCTAGAATTCACATCTGCGCCACTGAAAGTGCAGATTACTGTGCCCACCTCTTCGCTGCTTGGCTCCCGGTTTTCTGTCCCCGTTGCCTGCGTTGATGTGACGTGTACCCGTGCAATGCTCGATTATTAATGTTTTATTCCCCTGTGTACCACCAGAGGGAACCAGATGTTATGATTGCACAGTCTCCTACCCACGCTGCTGGCCGTGCCTCTCACAGCAACCCTTTTCCTTTCCTGGCCTTGTAAACAAAGCAACACAACAGTACACAATGCTACCAGACTCAGACAGATCATTATTAGGATTTAAATCAACCATATGTGCTGGTTTAAGTCCACTGTAGTTGCATCAGGGGATTAGATTCACTATTAATGCTTTGCTGTCTTTTTACCCGTATGTCCAATGGTAAATATTTTGAACATGAGGAAAGCACACATGCAAAGTTTCCTCTTATCAGGCAGAAAGACACACCGCCAAACACAATACTACCTGTTCCATAAACTCATAGCGCTATTTCTGGGAAGACAGTAAGGACAGTGTCTGTAATAGGACCCAATTTCCCCTCGGGGATGAATAAAGTATTCTGATTCTGATGCTGATACTGATGACAGTGGCTAAGAAGCTGAGCCAAAAACCACTGCAATAACAAAGAGGTTACAAAAGGGTGTTATGAAATCAAATTTGGCTTTCGAGGGGGATGGCAAATAAACATAATGCCGCTTCCCTCTGCAGAGGGCTACTGTGTATCCATCTACTACACACCAAAATACGGATAAGCATAGATCAAAACAAAAGGACTGACCTTTTTGTTTGTCAAAGCCTTCCAGTAAGGCAGGGGAAGCAGGTTTCTCAGCGTCCTCCACACTGTCGCTGGCATATTTGATATTGCCTCCCAAGTCGTCCTGGGTGGGCTTCTCTGAGCGCACTTCTGGAGGCACGGCAGCAGTGGGGAGCTTGGGCTTGCTGGAACGGTCTTCCTCTGTCTTCACGGGGGTCTTGATCATTTCATCGGTTGTTTTGACCGGGGGCTCGACTGGCATCACCTCTGGGGCGCTGTGGGGAGGGGGAGCACTGGGGACCAGAGGCGAAGGGACACTGACTCCCTGTTTGGGGCTGGTGGAGCCCTGCTCTCTTTTGGGGCTTTCCTCGGATGCAGACTCGATGAAGAGCTCGCTGTCAAGCTCTGCCTCCCTCTCCTCCCTCAGAATGCTGTAGGCTGTGGGCACAGCGTGGTTGCCAGCCAGGCTGGGAGCCCCCTTGGTCCCCACAGGAGTGTCAAAGGGGTTGTTGGACTGGCTGACTGTGCCCTTGCTGCTGGGTGGCTGGGCGAACGGGTTGCTGCTGGCCTTGGTGGTTGGGGTGTGGGCAGGCTCCTCAGACACCAGTTCGATCTCAGAGTCTCCAGACTCTGCGCTGCTGCCGTCGTGCTCCCTGTCCACAGCCTTGGCTCCGGGGCTGCTGCTGGGAGAGGCAGGCTTCACCACGTCACCTTGGAAGATGTCATGGGAAGAGTATTCCTTTTCTGCACAAACAAAGAAGGGGAAAGAAAATGAATGTTAGAATCTTTATGACAATCACAACTTTATTGTTGTTGTTGTTGTTGTTGTTGTTGTTACTACAGGGGTTAAATCAAGACACATTTCTGAGCCTCAATTAAAGGAATTTGTGCAACAGAAAGTAAATTTGTCAATGATAAACTTTAAAGTGCTCTCTCACTTCATCACTGCTGTGAAATGTAATAAAATTAGAAATACGCTAAAATGGATTCTGCAAGTGCAACAACAAAAAATCGAAGGAATCAAACTAGATCGGTGTTATGCCAAAACAGCAATTCCTTTCCACTTTTTTTAAAAATGCACAGGGAAAAACACGTCCAAGTTCTTTTAAGTTTATGACACCAATTGCCCAGTATTTGTCCGACCACACCCTTTTCATCCAACGAAAGCCCACCTTTACTCTTTTTAATCATACTCTACGGCCCTCGTGTCCTCACCAGCATTCATGGATTTAGATTTCATTTTATGTGGACACTGAATCATGTGTGCAAGGCAGGCTACGTGGAAACCATCAGAATGCAGCCTGCTAATTGGACAACAGACTACCCTGCTCGCATAACTCTGGCAATTGTGAGAGGACACCCCCCCCCATGCATGGCTGAAGGTGACTAGTTAAAATGCATCCCAAAAAAAAAACTACACATTGAGTAGTTGTTGCTGCTAAATGAACACTTAAATCAAAAAATCTGAAAAATTAAAAACAATGCATCTAAAACCCAAATATGCTGGAATTCCTGCATGTTCCACAAAACTCATTTTATTTTTATTGTTATTATCCTTATTATTATTATTATTATTATGAAAAGAAAATCATCATTAATACAAAAGTTTACAAAGGGCTTTAAATCGGGCAGGATGCAGGATGATGTAACTGAATTTTTTTGACAGAAAAACTTATGAATACAAAAATTAAACAAAATATTTTTTGTTTATTTCTCGAACACAGTGTTAAATAGATGTAAATTAAATACACAGGTAAAGAGGGAACAAGAATGAAATACCATAGTGCTGAAGTACTACAGACTAGACAAGAGGTTCTGTGTGTGTGTGTGTGTGTGTGTGTGTGTGTGTGTGTGTGTGTGTGTGTGTGTGTGTGTGTGTGTGTGTGTGTGTATATGTATATATATATATATATATATATATACCTGTTGGAGAAGCATTGGGGGTGGATGCAGGGCTGTCGTCCTCGGGCTCAGACAGCGTGACCGTAGGAACGCCTTGCAGGCCCACGCTGAGGACATTTTCCCGTTCGGACACACTGATTGGGGAGGGCTGCTGCTGTTGCTCAGTGTCCACCGCAGGGGGCTGGGACTCAGTCAAAGTGATCTTGACTGGGCTGGCTGTCTGCGGGATACTGCCCAGGTTCCGGTAGGAGCGGTAGTCTGACTGCTCCTCATCGGATGGCTCCTCCACATAGGGGAAGGAGTGAGAGTCTAGCGCAGGGCCTAGGTTATCGTCTTCGTCTTCCCCTTCTTCCTCCTCCTCCTCATCTCCCCCAGGGTTCTTGTCTATGTAGTTGCCCAGGGAGTCTTTGTCAGAGGAGAATGTGTCGACTAGGCTGTGCAGAGGCCCCTGGCGCTGGCTTTGGTGGTCATCACTGTGGCTGATGTCCATGTAGTTGTAGGCCTCCGTCTTTTCTGAACCCAGCAGAGACTTGGGCATGTCATCCGTCAGGTGGGAGGTCATCTTGGTATCGGAAGAGAAGATGCCGTAGGAGTCATGTGAGGAGAACTGGTCCTGGGAGGAGGGGCCTGAGGAGAGCTTGGTCGTCTTAAAATCCTCTGATAGATAGGAGGCCTCTTGGCCTGATGGGAAGCTCTGATTAGATAGCAGGGAAGTGTACAGGTCACTGTCATCAGTCATGGGCTTCTTAAACAGGCCAGACATGACATCATCTAAAGGAGGGGGGTGTAGAGCGAGAGAGAAAGAGAGAGAGAGAGAGAGAGAGAGAGAGAGAGAGAGAGAGAGAGAGAGAGAGAGAGAGAGAGAGAGAGAGAGAGAGAGAGAGAGAGAGAGAGAGAGAGAGAGAGAGAGAGGGAGGGAGAGAGGGAGAGAGGGAGAGAGGGAGAGAGGTTAGAAGGGTGATAAAGTATCACAAAAATAGAGATAACTATGCCTTGGCTACATTTTCTAAACAAACACTTGTGTGACCAAAAGAAAACAAACCGACATCTTTCAAGGCGAGCATGACTTCCAGGCTTACTGTGTAAACCAGGAGCCGAGACAAAATGACAGCACCGTCTGTCTGCGTCACACAGCGAGATCAAATCAGCCCGTGTCTGAGCCCTTCAATTAATGAAATGGCAGTAAACAAAGGCCATGCTCGGGCCGGTGCAGCTATTACGGAGGGAGACTGTTGCAGTGTGAAAGCAGTGGGGAGTCAGACAGGGTGGGGGGAGATCAGTGAGGCAGCAATAACAGAGGATGCTTGTGCCCTGCACCAGACAAAGGCCAATTGTTCGGACACCAGTGGCGGCGGTGCCAGGGCCAGACTCTGGTCTAAACCATGGGCGAGATGCAGGGGATGGGCTTCCTCTCGTCCCGTCTCATCACTGCTCACGCACCGCACCCTCTGCTCTCAAGCTAGAAAATGAACACAAACACTGGGCTGCGCAGTCAATCGTGAATAACCAGAAATCGGGATTTTATACTTTCCAGAAGTAACGGTTGTTTAATTTTAGTGATATTGAGGCGTTTGAATTGTGTTTTCAACATATCAGAAATGTATTAAATCAAGCGCTTCCATTACACCTGACAAATAATAACCTTCGGGTGCACAGCGTGGTCAAAATTAAACACGCTGGTGGGAACAGGTGAGAGAGGAAGAAAGAGGGAAAGAAGACTCAACACAGAGGTTTGAAAAAAAAAAGTGGCGACGAATTAAGCAAAAAAAACAATTGACAGGCCAAATGTTATGGTTAGTTGCGAATGCAAAATAAAGCAGTTTTGTTTCGTGAAACCCAAACTAATAATTAAGATTAATGTCAACGTTGATGCTATTCCCACACTCCTTTAACACGTTGTTCAACTGCTTTGTACATTAGTTGTGTTGTATGTCTGCTGGTTATCTATATCATTTTCTATATTATTTTTCTACATTATTTGTATATTCTGAATATATTGTCTTGTTTATTTATTCGTGGTTTTTCTTGTATTGTATATTATCTATGTTGTATCCCCCCCCCCCAATTGTACTTGGCCAGTTACCCCACTCTTCCGAGCAGTCCCGGTCGCTGCTCTACCCCCTCTGCCAATCCGAGGAGGGCTGCAGACTACCACATGTCTCCTTGGATACATGAGGAGTTGCCAGCTACTTCTTTTCACCTGACGGTGAGGGGTTTCGCCAGGGGGACTTAGCGCATGGGAGGATCACACTATTCCTTCCAGTTCCCCCTCCCCCCTGAACAGGTGCCCTGACCGACCAGAGGAGGTGCTAGTGCAGCGACCAGGATACATACCAATATCCGGCTTCCCACCCACAGACACGGCCGATTGTGTCTGTAAGGATGCCTGACCAAGCCGGAGGTAACACGGGGATTCGAACTGGCGATCCCCATGTTGTTTTTGTTGTTTTTATATATATCACACTGTCGTATGTTCTTTCCTACAGCACATGTTGTATCATTTGTACTATTCCATTATCCTAGGATGCCTAACAACATCAGGCAAAAGGACACACACACACACACACACACACAAAGACAGAATCACAGCCGCTGTTTCGTTTGCAAGCAAATACGAGTATGCAAACAGACTAGTCTCTACTTGTCCAAAATAAATTATTTTGATAGGATTAGGTGAAAAAGGCAGAAAGACAGTTATAGCTAGCTAGATTTAGATGCATATGAATAAATTAGTTTTTATGAAACTGAAACTAGGAAAAAAAAAACATGTCAATCTCAGCATGTTAAATGAGTGCTATTTTCAATACGTGTACATGCACACATGCGCACATATTGAATCATCGACATACTGCTGGAGGAATTATTAGTAATCAAGGGGATTTTTTCAACTTATTTATAAAAATGAAAATGACTCATTAACATCACTACCACGCTACCAGGAACAGCTAATAGTAGTGGATGGCTGAGGTCATGCAGCGGTACAGTAGTATATGGTAAGTATTTACAGCGCAGCAGGAAAACATGCAGAATAACATTTTTAGATCACTGCTCCTGAAGTCAAGGATACGAAGTCATTTCCTATCTTTTCTACCAATCAACAGCGTTGGGTGCAAGTCATGTGACTAAAGGGTGTGGCTTGGCCCTGGGGGCTTCAGTGGTTGACACATGCACAAAACAGTGGCCTACACTTAACCAGACACTGTCAGCCAACCCTAAAATTTTGAGTTTGATTACTGTGCTATGTACAAGTTGTAGTTTATGTCACAATGAATTGGCCTCTTCCCCTTGACTCTCCCAGGATAGTGCTGTTGCTGTAGATAGGCTGGGTCCAGCTGCTGGGTTGGTTTAGGGGAAAGATTTAAAATGGGAGCTTTACAGCTAGCACTGGATGATGCAGACTGACTGACAAACTGACAGAGGACCCTAAAGGTCAGGACGTCCCATCCCTCCCTGTCCTTCCTCTGAGAAACCTCACCGGCTTTCCCCTCGGCTCTCCCTCCCACCCCTGCTCCTTGCTGCTGTTCCACACTGTCATTAACAATACATCATATCGTGGCACAATGGCAGAAACACCACACACCCATGCTGGGACACAGGGGAGTGGTGACATAACAGGGTGAAAAAAACAAAACAGCCCTAAAGTCTGCACTCTTGAGCTTCAGTCTGCATTCAAGCATGATATCCTCAAATGCGCAGTTGATTAAAAACCAAGCACAAACAAACTGAGCTACTTCGGTATGAGGATGTTTTGCAAAGTAGAGAGGAGCAGCTGTCAGAGTTGAATTTGGTGGCGCGAGGGCCGGTAGTGCACTGCTAGTGTCCAACCAAAGTTTAATCCTCTTAGGCTTTGCCCATGTTGAAGGTCCCTTTATCCATCACCCTGACAACATTAGTGCAACCTAATGCTCGCTTTCTCGTTACGAAGCTTCCCACTGTGCAGATGTGAGCAACACTCATCAGAGGCACAGTGAACTGCAAGCAGCCCTGTTGACTCCACAAGCATGTTGTGATTAGCAACGAACCCTTTCTCCGTATATAAACCAATTCTACAATGTAAACACCTGACAAAGCCGCTCACATATCTTGAGGTTGGATGCCTAGTAACCCCGGGAAGCTACTCAACAAACTCCATGTGTCGAGATGAGGGCTCTGCGGAGCTGCTGATGTGGCAAAGCCCCCAGATTCTGAGGGAGGTAAACAAGTCCAGAATGAACGCTTTACTCCCTCCATGTAGGTAAGATAATCATGCCACGTAACATAATCATGCTACTGAGGGGAATGGACATTGAATAATCAAGTCCTGGTGGACGTGCTGCAAAAGGGCCAGTCCCTTTGTTTCCTCTACCCAGCCACTGAAGCCCCCAAACTAATGCAGCCTGACAATCGCTGCTATGCCAGGCATGGGCCTGTAATTACCAGGCAAGAGACAAAAACATGGGAGAACAGATGACATCAATAGAACAGTAGTGATGAAAAGAGCATCTTTAAGCTTTGAAACCCGGGGTTTTGCTGAGCTGTATGGAGGGCTTGATGTGCAGCGAGGTTTTCTCATCCGAGACAGCTACTTGGCCCACTGCAGTTTTCATATTTAGGGTTTCCCTTGTTCATTCAAAATGAGGGCATCGTATCCAAGTTGCTGAAGCACGGGAGATGCCACTTGCTGGCTCAGCAGTCTCAGAAACCACCACAACCCTTGTCAACAACAAGCTGTATTGACCTTCAAATGAACCGTTTTATCAGGCTATGATGTCCAGGCACATTTTCAACCCAACAGTGTAATACCATACTAATACTAGAAAACTGAACATCTGTGAATCGAACGCATGCGGTGATGACATTATTAATCCATATATGACCTGCTACGGTGTCACCTTTCAGGAGTTGTATTTCACTCCTTGCCCTAAAGAAAACCAATCCAGCACAATGCCATGGGCTCCTCTTACAACAACCTATTGTGTCCTTGACTCAAAAAGAATACAATGTTATTTTCAAAATAAAGGTGTTGCACTTCTATGTTACATTTTTACTTGAGTTATTTTGCAGTTGAACATTAACAAAACAGACTACAAAAAGCTCAGTATGAGCTATTTGACTTCATTTGGTACTAAAGCAAACAATGACAGACAAATACTGAGAGAGCACACGTAGGCGAGTCAGTTCCTTATCGACTGGAAGCATTGTTAGCCAAACACAAAGCATCTTAGCCCTCGGGTTTAAAGCTTTGGGGGTAGTTGCTGACGTTAACAAGGTATTGATTGAGCTTTACAAGGCCACGGGAATACCAGTGTCTGGAGCCGTTTCCTTGTTCACTCGTTCACTGTTCAATACATAAGAAACACTCAAAAGTGTACTCTATAGAGAGCGATACACGGAGATTTCGGACACTACTGAATCATCATTTCGTGGCTTCTTCTCAACCCGTCATGTGATATTTGACAGTGAGAAGTGGGCGAAGCATTGCATTGTGGTATTTTTAGCATAATAATAGTGTACGAGTTGGACAGTACATTTTCAGTCGCATTGTGGGAATTTTTGCGGGTGCTATATAGTGAATAAATTTTACAGTTTGAATTTGGACACGGAAAAAATGGGGGAAGGTGAATATAGTGTACTATACAGCAAGTAGTGAGCGATTGCACCTAATGAACTCGGGTTGAGAGAGGACAATTGAATTCTCATGTCAATGTTAAAAAGGAGGAAGGATAAAGCATAAATACCAAGGGAGCTCGATGGGAAAACAGCTTGGGCGGGGAAAGTGAGGGCATGCAACTGCCCCAAGCTAAATTGATCCATAGTATGCAATTACAAACAGTGTATTCACGATCTTCAAGACTGAGCAAAGGACGCACAAATGAAATACTGTTTTTCCAGTGGCTTTTGATGGGGGGGGGGGGAATCAATTTACAGTTGGCTTGATGTATGTACTATGTACTATATATTCTATTCAGCTTCTGAAGATGTGGTGCGCTCTTTAGTACCCGCCCTCCATTGTATCGATCCTGTTTGCTTTGCTTGGATAAAACAGTGGATGAGTGGATATACTGTGGGAGGATCCAGACTGGGTGTCTGTAAGCTGTCTGCTTAGGGTCAAAGCTGTCTACTTTTGCATTGGCATTTTGCTTTCATTGTACAGTCCCTACGCACTCACGAATACAGACAAACCTCTGCCTGCAAATGTGGAACCGCAGTTTGCAGGTGCTCTTGCAGACAGTAGGTCTGACAGCATGATGACTTTTTCTTGAATAGTCCTACATGGAGACCTGAGGCTTTACAGTTAGGCATATTGTTTTAATTTAACCAGTTAGTGTTTCAGTTTTTGGTGGTTTTAATTTAATGCCTGATAACTGATTCTGAACTTGACTGGACTTGATCTTGACTCATAAACTAACTGTTATGGGGATGGTTGATTTTAATTTCAATTTGTGCGCAGGTGCACATTAATGACAAGTCAATTTATTATAAGGAATATTTAAAGAGAACAATTGATTTGGATTAAAGTGCTAGACATCCAAAATAATAATTTAGCTGACGCCAAGATCGTCATCATTTGTTGTTATTGAACGTGCAACGGGGCTTTCTTGGCACTCTGCCCCTTGTCAGTCTGTCTTCGTCTAAGCGTTATCTAATTGGCTGTGGAAGCTGGAAAAAATAATTGACATTGCAACGCTGGCTGGCAAACACAGATGAGCACAGAGGTTTGAGCCCTGCCACGAGACATTTTAAACACACGCCTATCTCAAGTGAATTTGAACATTTGGTAACACTTTACATAAAGTGCATGTAGTAAGTGTAAGTAATACATAATAAAGCCCTTTAAGTCCTTATAAAATTCTTGTTAACATTATTAGATGTTAATAAGACTATAATAAGTGTTATTTAATGGGTAATAAGGCCATTATAAGTTGTAACGTTTGCATTTTGTGGACAATCAAAATTCTTTTAATAACTTTTAATCATGAGGGTCCTTATATGCTATATGCACGGTTTTATGCAGATTGGATTTACAACCTAAGACGAGTGTGGAAAAAGTAGGTTTTGCATATTTTGCAAGCATCACCTAGTGGCTGTAAACATGTTTCTGGCGCTATTATTAACACTTATATCATCCTATTAACACATAATAATGTTAATAAGCATTACATAAGGACTTATAAGGGCCTTATTACTTTATCAACTAACACTTACTATATGCGCTTAATGTAAAGCATTAGTGAACATTTTTCAGAAGGAGGACTCATCTCATTCACTTTCCACGCCCAGTTTTGTTTTGTTTTTTTTACAGACACTATGGGGATTTGAACTGGTGACACTCCCATCGGAAGCTCTAGCCATTAAGTACCCCCCCAACCCCACCCCCATGTATTACCCTGTAATGTTATCATCCACTCTGAAAGGACTGTAGACTGCTTGGCCCCTTAGGAATAGGAAAAGAGCTCTCAGTATCTAAAGCCTTGTACTATAGTCCACCCTTTGCCAGGCAGTGCAGTCCACTAAGTGCTATCTGTCTCTCCGAGATAGATAAAGATACTGTCCAGCCAGTCACAATGCTGTCTCATGCTTGCCATTGATGATGTGGCGTGAAATAGGGTAAAAGGTAATCCACCTTTCACAAACTGGATTGTGTAAAAAGGACTGTTTTTTTCTGTTGGTTTTCGCTTGCTGTCAAGAGATGATAGGTGTGTAAATAAACTGATGCTCATTAGAATGTATTGAGCCCTATCACAAGACACTCAGGAGCTTGATGAGAATAGAAGAGAGGTGAACCAAGTGTTGTTAGTGTACAGGTAAAATACATGTGAATTGGGATTTTACTTCTTTACTTCAGTGGCAGACAACATGGCAACACATTGATGACACCATCTGCTGTTAAGATGCGCAGCTATTTCCTCTGTGGGCTTTTCACCGCATGGTCCGACCTGGTCATGATGGAGTAGGGAGCAGATGATATGAAGACAGCCACTCCCCTTCATATTCTCATCATCCATGAGCCTTTCACAGGATGAAACATGCTATACATCCGGGGTTAAGGCTTTCTCCAGCTGTGGTTAAATGGTTACACTTGTAATGAGCAAAGGTCTGGGTGTATTTAACTGGTTTGGACAAGATTTAGGATCACCACAGACCGATTAATTAATGAGGCATTAATAGACAACTTGAGGTCATGCAATTTCATAGTTGACACTGATCGGAGTGCTGAAGGCCATTATAGAGTTGAGTGAACTATGATTTCCACAGCTAAGCGGAGCAGAAAAGCGTGGGTGAACTGTTGCAGAGGGGTCGTCGGGAGCAAAGGTTCTTGACAAAGATAAGGGCAGACTAGACCATGTCTTTCCAAGCGCCAAACGTCCGCTTTTGCCTGCTTGCTATACAGTGATCTGCATTGTGCTCACCAAGACCACAAGTGACAGAACAGATTAATTTTATGGTGTGGTCATAGCTCAGTGGGGGTGGCAGGAATAAGAGACAGCCATTTTCTGTTTTAACGATATAAGGATAACTTGCGTGGTTGTTCTTGTACTTCTATTTTTGTGAGGACCAATTTGAGTTGTTCATCATCAGAGTGGGGACATTTTTCCAAAGAGAGGACATTTTGGCCAGTTCTCACTTTTCTAAGGGTTTATTTTAGGGTTACGATTTGGGTTTAGGATCAAAGTAGGATCAGATTAAGGTTAAGCTAAAGTTAGGCATGTAGTTGCAATGGTTAAGGTTAGGGTTAAGGACTAGGGGATGAATGTAGTCAATAAGGGGACATCACAAAGGAATTAGTACAAGAACGTGTGTGTGCACATGCAAGTTTGTGCATATTTGGTACAAAAAGCTATGACAAAGTCATGGAAGGGTCTTGTTAACTCTTTCTTGAATTCTATACCTGATAATAGGGAATAGGCTGTTTTCCATCCCCTTAACACTCTTTGACATAATTAAAGAGCAGTCTTTAGGCTATGAAAAATTTTCATAAAGGCCTTTTTTTCCGGAGACTTCTCATAACATTTACATTTTAAATATTACAGTTCTGTTGTTATGTTCACTTTGATTGCTACTGGATTCACATATCCAGCTTGTCCACTGTTTAAGTGTCCTTAGGACACAAATTAGATTGCGTGAAAGAACTGCTGAAAGAGGAGTGGTCCAGGCAAAGAAGAGAGGGATCTAGGCAGTGGCTTGAAACGCCATCTAATGAATATTTCAGTGGAACTGTGAATGAAATTACAGGGCTCCGGTTCTGCTTTTCCAACCTGATGGGTGAGCCCTGTTTTTTCAGGGTTAAAAATAGCAGCATGAAGTTTAGCCCTGTTGAAGAGGGTGACAGACTTAGACCTGAGGTGTGAGTGATGCTCTCACATAAACACTGCTTCAGGTATTCAGTAGCCACATCAAGCACATAGGCTAGGAATCATACCAGACCGATACAAGCTAATTGTTCCTCCTGGACAAATAGGAGCTTCTGATAACCTCTCTCGGCTCAACTGAGTTTGCGACGCACATGGGAAAATCCCTTTGTTGATGTAGGCCTAGAGAAGTCTATTTACCACCAAGTTATTCATTGAGAGCAAGGTGGTTTTGGCTTATAACAAACATCCCCACATCATCTATTTAACCCCACTTTACATCAAGGGTATGCATTCTGCATTCATTTTTCCATTTCACCATGTGTGCATGTGCGGGAGATGGTGGTTGACCTAGGCTACTCCAGGTTCCACAGGCTATTTCATAATGCATGTTGCATTGAGTGAGCGCTTCTCACAGGAAATAGGTTGGGCTCTTCGATGACAAAGGAACCGTGTAGGCCAATACCAGGGATAACAAATTCCCTCTGATCTTCCAAAACTAGAGTAGCTTGAAATAATCGCCAAACCTTCTATTAAGTTTCGCTTTCATGACGCTGATTTGATTCGGCTGATATCGAATTAAGGGAAGCTATTCCCCGTGTGCCATTTGGGTTAGACTGACACCAACTTTAAACCGAACTGAACCGAAAGACTGGGTGTCTGAGACGCCGTATCAGCGACGAATGAATCCATTTGCTTCCCACTCTACGACCGGAATGTGGGCTTTGCCTAATGGGGTCCAGTCACAGGGCGTTCCTCTCGGAGCCACCGGTGTCCTGCGAATACAAATGTGAACTGCGCCCATTAAGATCTAAGTAGTGGTTGTTAACAATCGCCCTGCTTACCTGTAGATGCAGTTTCCATAGCAACGGGAGGCTGAAAATGATGAAATTGTTGATCCACGTCGCCCCTCTCCTCCCCGCTTTTCGGCTTGAATTCTTCGCGTAGCTCGTCGAACCGAGGCGGCGTGCTCCCAAACAGGCCGTTTCTCTCGTAATCATCACCAAACCACTTCCCCTCCGAATCTAGCTCGTCCCCTGGCTTAGTAGACATGTTTGGGTTTGGGTTCAGTTTTTTTTTTTTAAGAGAGGTTGGCGCGATACACTCGGTTTCTGTAACGCAGGATACAAATAAATGAGCCTTGGCACCTTCTTGTGCTAGGAGAATGACGGCAGCAGATCGCACGGTAACTCCTAACCACCTCCTGTTACGGATTTGCGGCTGACACTTATGGATGCCACAGATAACGCAGTCCAGTCGGGGAGCAGAGGGGAGTAAGGACGACTGTCTTAGTTCAGTGCCTCGCTGCTGACGTCATGCTATCCGTGTGGTTTACCGTCGGTAGGGGCCTGCTTATTTGGGGCAGAGTAAATTCTGCAAGCTGCCTCATCTCCGCCACTCAAAACAAACATTTTTTTCGACAGGGTTGCCAGAAAAATTAGGTCGCCAAGGTACAATGTGAGATGCAAAAGTGCAAACGCAAAAATTAATAAAAATAAAAATCTTTAGTCAAAACATGTATGGTATGCCAAAGCCCTTGTAAATGTAGGCTTTTTGTGACGCAAACGCCTGGGGATTTAGGTGATTTTATTATTTTTACAATCCTAATGTCCTAAAATGAATACTGACGGGGCTATAACATCCGAGGAAGCTTTTGTCTGTTTAATGGAGACTGGGTTGAGACGCACCGCCATCGTGTGGTCTCCCTAAGTATCAGAGTTTAGAGAAGTTACAACATGGCTTCTTAGCAACGAAGTCGGTCGTACCTAGCAACGCAATGATACCCAACATTGAATTGATCCGGGCGCCGTTACTAAAACTTATAAGGCTTTCGTCCTGGTAAAAACGAAGTTTAAACTTCGTGCGTCTTTAGGCCTCCTATTTCTATTTGCGGTAAACGTCTAATAATACTAAGTAACTATATTAGAATACGTGGAGTATTGCTGCTAGCTACGATGGGATGAAAGTTAGCATGGCGATGTTAGTTTTGCTTGCCAAACTGTAGGACAGTTTGTCAAACCAAACTGTAGAAGACAGCTAACCCACCTGCTAATGCTAACTAGAATAGATAGTATGTAGCTGCACATCAACTTAAAGGTATGTTTTCCCCGAGTCTTATAATGACATTGAACGTTATTATTATTATTATAAAACACATAAGCAACAACGATGCAAGTTCTTTGTTCTTAACTTGGATATGATTTTATCCTGGTTTTAATGTAATGTTAATGTTTCTCAGATCAAATGGTGCACATTTCAGGACGTTAAATTATGAACCCAAGTGAAAAGCAAAAGAACAGTTGTGACGAGGAGATCATCAAAGAACTGGTGAGTTAAGAGACTCACATTGTATGAAGTTTTCAATGACAGACTTTATTTGACCTGTTCCAACAATTAGAATTCAACCTATTGGCACCACGGACTGAAAGACAGTACTTAGGACTGAAATAATGTTGCTACAGCTGTGATGCACATTTAGAGAAAGCTGAAATTACAGTTTTAAAACAAAATCCAAGTTTTAAAAGTTAAAGTCTGTACTAACAAGTACAATACTAAATCAAATGTGTGGCTTTTGTAGACTTTTCCCATTTAAAGATAATTTCTTAGGTTAATGAAATCCTATTAAGCCGTCTTTCATTCACTACCTTGAGGTATAGCCTTGATAAATGTGCTGACACTTGGCATCAAAATTTCATATAAAAAATGACAGTAATGTATGGCATCAGTTAACAGTGTAGTAAAACTTACCATTTTATTTCAGTACCTTGACCATTTTGTGCCAGACAATTCTGAAATTGTGATTCCAAACCATGATTTTTTCAATCAATTTGTTTGTTTGTTTGCTTTTTCTCTCCACAGTGCTTAGCCAATGGTGTGTCCTATGAAAAGATAGCACAAGATGGCAGTACCATCACTTCTCTGGAGGTCTTCTTTTCAGGCTATCCCCGCATGGTTGGGCTTTCTCTCTTCCCAAGGCTCAGCCAGCTCATAATAGTGGGCCAGGACATAAACCAAATTCAAGGCCTTGGATGCTGTCCTCTCCTCCGAGAGCTGTGGGTGGTCGAATGTCAACTGTCGGTACATTTTTCACACTGACATGATGTTAACTGACTGTGAATCTGTACGACTGTCAAAGTCGTACTCCTAAATAAAGTTCACAACCATTGCAAATGTAGCTCTGTTATTTTAGTGCAGAGGGCTGTAAATCTTTTATCAACCTTAATCCTAATTTAAGTTTATTCATCCTCAGCAATATGGCAAAAAATGATCAGAGCACATGGGAAACAGCTAGAAACAGGACTGTGACCCATTTTTAGTCTCAACCCATCGTTTAACAAACACTGGATTAAAGAACGGTATTGCATGTCTAGACTAGGAGTGTTTTCACATATAGTTCTTTTAAAAGGAACCAAACTCAGTTCTCCTTTAAGTGAACTAAAAAGTGAGCCAGTATCAAAAGAACTCAGTCCCCTTTATTTTCACAGTGTAAGTGGACTCAAAAGAGGACTCTGCTCTCTTTCTGGTTCACCTCAGCACCAATGAGATCTTAGACCACTTCTTGTTCATACCGAATCTGCTTGAAAACAACTATGCAACCCAGTTCAACGAAAACATCTCCCTGTCCTTGGCCTGTCTGTTAAAATATATGAACTGTTTAAAGAATCCATGCATTTCATTTACAGTTGAAGCCTAGATAAAAGCCCACTAAATCCTCAAGCAAAAAAATCTAATTTTGTCAACTAACCCCAATCTTGCACATCCCTGATCTGACTATCAATAAAACAACCATAATTTTCCGTCAAGGAGCATTGTCCATCTTGGACAACTCCTTCATAACAACCAACTCCCTCACCAACTAGCCAAAAAATACTTGCGAAAAAAGGTCGTCTGACATCAACTCAGGAGATGGTCTGAGTTCAACAACAGCAACTTAATTTTGTATAGTGCCTTTCAAGGAACCCAAGGACACTTTACAATAGATAAGGGGAAAAAAAAGGTTAAAACAAAGATTAAAAGACTACAGACCATAGGCTTTAGTAAAAAGGTAGGTTTTCAGTAGTCTTTTAAAATTGTCCAAAGAAGCATCATTGCAGATCTCAGCTGTAATAGAGTTCCAAAGGGTTGGGGCTGCCACACTCAAGGCTCTTCCCCCAAAAGTCCGCAGGCTGGTGTGGGGGATGGAAAGCAAGCCCGTATCTGCAGACTGCAGATTCCAGGACAGAATATAGGGGTTGAGGAGGTCTGATAGGTACTGGGGGGTAAGGGCGTGGGGGGATTTATAGGTGAGGAGGAGGATTTTAGAGGAAATGCAGGATTTGACCAGGAGCCAGTGAAGGTGGGCAAGGATGGGAGCGATGTGTTGCCAGGATTTGGGGCTGGTGAGCACCCTGGCAGCTGAATTCTGCACATACTGAAGCCTGTATAGGGCTTTTCTAGGTACCCCAGACAAGACTCCAATGCAATAACCCAGACAGGAGGTTATAAAGGCATGGATGAGGGTCTCTGCCACAGAGTCTGAGAGTAATGGCATAAGTTTGGAGATGTTTTTGAGGTGAAAGAAAGCAGATTTGGTGACTGACTTGATGTGTGACTGGAATGAGAGGGTGGAATCCAGAATGACACCAAGGTTGTAGACTTCTGGGAATGGGCAGAAGGAGCAGCCATCCACGTCACCAGTTCAGTTCATTTTAGAGGGGTCTGGGTTCATTTGGCAAGTTCACATATGCACAAATACCTCCTGAGTAAAAGTCTGAGTCCACTTTAGAGGCTGAAACAAATCAGGTGTGAAGACACTAAAGGTTTCACTCGTTTTTGTGGCCTCCCTTCTTCTGATTGCAGGAAATATCCGGACTACAAAACAGCCTCCAACTACAGAAACTCTACCTTTATGATAATCAAATTAGTGCAATTAAAAATTTAGAGTTGCATGTGAATTTACAAGTGCTATGGCTCAACAACAACAGCATCACACTCATAGAGGTTTGGATTATCTATCTATCTATCTATCTATCTATCTATCTATCTATCTATCTATCTATCTATCTATCTATCTATCTATCTATCTATCTATCTATCTATCTATCTATCTATCTATCTATCTATCTATCTATCTATCTATCTGTTTAGTCATATTTTATTTGTTATTTGTGAATCTGTAGTACTGATTTTTCTTCCCAATCAGTACCGCTCTGAATTTGTAGACTATATTTTATGTATTTTATCATATATTTTATATAATATAGTATTTTATGTATAGATTAGATATTCATTCACACATCATTACTTGCTTTGTCATTTGCAAGCTGTTATATTCAAACCCAATCTTTCACCCTATTCTCCTGTCTTTTGTTTTTTTTGTCAAAGGGATTGGATACTCTACAAAAACTGAAAGAACTGAACCTTGCTGACAACAGCATTGAAAAAATTGGTAGGCACAAGACACCCCAAGAAAAACATTTTCTGCCATGTTAGCTTGTCCGAGGCCTGCTTTGCAAAAGAAATAATCAAATTATTTGTTAACTCTTTCCAAGGACATAGCCTTGATCCTAACGTCAACCTTCAAAATCTTAATCTATCTGGAAACAAGATCAGCTCCTTTAAGGTAAGACAGAAAAACAAATTTTCCAATTATTTTCTTAAAGAGTGTATTTTGTCTAATCTTTTCTTGATTGAAATTCTTACAAAAGTCCTTGGTCTAAAAAACGAACAAAAAAATCCAATAAAAAATCAGGGTCATGGCCCATTCTGATATTCAATTGTTAGTTCTAATTTTCAATAGCTGCAGTAGTTTGGATGCGTTGCACCTTGACTAGACCTCTTAAATGTCAGGTGTACTTGTTATTCTCCAATTCTTCATTTAGTGATGTAATTCCTTGCCTTCAGGAATATACACCTGCTTCAAAAACGAGTTTCTTGATTCTCATATTAATCTTTGTTTTCCGTCAGACGGATGTATAAGTGTTTTTAATATTTTGGTCCTATTAACATTTTACTTTTAACATTCTTAGCATTTAGCTGATGGTCTTATGCATTGTTACTTACAATTAGTCATGATGAGTTGCAGTGAGCCATGTAGGATTGCACTCTCTTTCATAAGGACGCTTTGACAGAACAGCAAAGGCTGGGCAGAACACACACTTTGATGATGTTTATTCTTATCAGTCTTTCTGAAAATCAATTTCCACCCTAAATGTAGCAAAATCTAATTGTAGTCTCCAAATGCACCGACATGCCCAGTTTATTATTACAACAAAGAGGTCTTATTTTTGGACAAAAAGAAGAAAGGAAATTATTTGAGTTATTGACCCATATAAATGGCATGTGTTCTATTTGTCTGCTTCCTTTACAGTGGGTAATAAATAAGCAAGTGACTTTAGTTTCTTGAAAGTTTCTTGAACACAATGCAGCAAAATGGCCTTTCTTTTTACCATTCTGCAGTGGTTTGCCGTCTTAGAACTCCCCACAATGCATGTGTTCTACAACTGTGCTGCATTCATACTTCAATCTTTCCTGTATCTATCTTTCAGTAATTCAAGTTGTTGCTTAGCTAAATGTTCTCATGAAAAACCAGTGAAAGAAATGTATTCCAAACAATTTTGCCTGTAGATGCAGTGAAATACAAAGTGCAACTTCTATGATGGCTACTTGAAAGCTTTTACAAATGTTTGATATTTGTTTTTATTTTAACTGTTTTGAATTTTACTGTTATTTGATCTTACTCTTATTCCTGCCTTGTCTGGTTTTATCTGTATTTTTTATTTATTTTATTTTTTTTGTGAAGCACTTTGTAACATTGTTTTAGAAAGGTGCTATATAAATACAATTATTATTATTATTATTATTATTATTATTATTACACCTGTCATTTATTACATCATCAAAAATAACAAGGCAAGATTTAATGTTGAGGAACAGTAGGGCCTCACTTGGTACAACATGTGGAGAGCTCAGACAAACCTGCACCAAACAAACTAGCCTCCCTGTTCTGTGATCGGTGTAACAGGAGCTGACCTTGCTGGCCCATTTACCTAATCTGACCGAACTGGGACTGAACGACCCGCAGTCAAGTCCAAACCCAGTGTGTCTGCTCTATAACTATGCCACCCACATTCTTTACCACATGCCAGGACTCCAGAGACTTGACACCTATGATGTCTCAAGCAAGCAGTTAAAGGAAGCAGCCAAGGTACAGAAAAGACTAACAGCACTAGGGGCAAATGCTTTCATTGTAGACTCTGTAGAGCAGATGTCATCTAGAGTCTAGACAATACATTTTCTCAGGTCCACTGACTTGTATTCAATATCACCACACTGTTATTGCCCTAATGTTGAGTTACACTGATCTCCATCAATAGAATATCCTAATACCTGTCAAAGCCATTCTACCTATACAGTGTGTTTATAATGCAAATTATTTTCCACTGATATCTTCCTACTCTCCTCTCCAAGTCTACAGTGATGAAGAAACTAATGTACTACAGCATGTGTGTTCGCACTGCTCAGAGGAAACTGGAAGAGACCCAGGCCAGACTGATGGAGCAGAAGAAGACTCAGCTACAGTTACCCGAGGAACGCATCAGAACACTCAGTTATGCCCTCAAAAATGTATATACAACAATAGCAACACGTCGCATTTGGAAATCAGTTTCAGCTGGAGTGGTTTTTTTACGCCTTGTTATTCACAGTTAAGAAAGAGGGCAGTTTTTACATTTGTTTCTCTTACCAGCTGGAGGATGAGCTCTCAGAGGCACAGGCCAGTAGCAGGAAGTCTGCCAGCATTTGGGAAGATGGACTCTCACTGCTGATAGATGATTCAGGGGGCTGCAATGACACAGCTGCTGACATCAGTCGTGATCCCATGTTTGAGCATAAGCTGCTACTCACAAAGGTGGAAGCAGTAAGGGAAAGGCTGAAACTGTGGGGCAGAAAGCTGGAGGAGTGAGTTTGTGTATTTGGAAGAGAGATCAAGAGAGAATGTAAAAATGAGTCCCTCCGAAATGTGAAGTTGCGCTGATCTGTTTCAGAAAGAATGTTGTCTCTCTGCTGTTCCCATACTCCAGGATTGAGACCTGGTATGAGCAAGATCTGTCCCAGGCCACAAAGAGGAAGAAGCTCATGGTTCACTTTCTGTTAATGGAGCTTGAGACTGTAGGGAATATTTGTTTTGAAGAGGGCAGCTTCACAGACCCTTGGTACTTCAAATAATTGGAGCATTATCTGTTGTAAATCAGAAAACCATATAATATTGGTGGTGTATAATCAAAATCCAGATTTATTGGCCCCATGCTTATATTTTCATGCTCCCAACAGGTTCCGATCCTGTTTTCACCTGGTGCTGTCCTGTTTCTGTGCTGCAGACTACAAGGCTTATGGCATTACTGGCATCAAGACCCATCGAATAATCCGCATCCATAACCGTGCTTTGAAGCTTCGTTTTAAGGACAAACTTCATAGCCTGCTAGCTAGAGAGGAATCTGTTTTGTTTTCACAGTGAGTGTACTTTATTTTACTACTACAAATAATAATGATAATAATAATTGTTAGTAGTACTCATTCAGGGTGTGTGTGTGTGTGTATATATATATATATATATATATATATATATATCATGATCACTGTGTAAGTATTATAACATGTCTTCAAAATGAATAAGTTGGAACATAATACAAGAAGAAAAAAAAGGGATCCGTAAGTGAATTTTGCACCATAGATTATCACAAATTTGTTTGAATATAATCTTAACTTTGCCACTAGGAACTACAAACGATCGCTGGAGTACTTGTTCTACATCGCGGACCCTGAAAGAACCATTGAAAAGAATGAAACAATACACATTCTAGAGGACGGCTTAAAAAAGGTCTTAGTAATAAAAAGTAATAGAGGTCATTTTCCTATGACCTCTATTATTCTAGAGCTGGCCCTTTCAACTTTGATTCTATTGGAAACATTGATTGATTCATTTGATAATGACAGTGCACTTATTTCTAACATAATCATGTCATGTTATACACATCATTTGTATCAGACCCTGGGAAGAGAAAGTGTTGTACCCTTATCTGACAGCTTGAGCGTGGCTGAACGGCCCAGGATTGAGTACACACTGTGCCGGGCAAGCCAAGGCTCCTCCAAGCAGAGCTCAGACATTGTTCCCTTCAGACACGGTCTGTGATTCTGCTCTTGGAATTCTTATCCTCCTTTCACAAGCGGTTTCTATTTCAACATTTTCTTTTTTAAACAGCTGAACTTTTCCATGCAGGTCAGATTATCATTTCCAAAGTATTCCTGGGCCATAGCTTCCCCATCCGTGAGGGTGAGCCAGTAGTCAGCGGCAACTATCCTAATGCCCACTCTGTGTATCGCACTGTTCACACTGTGTATGAAACTAAGTCAAGTGGAGGTACATATCAAATGATATGAATACAGATAATTTTTTTCACCGAATACTGCACAGTGCCATCATGTGGCTATTTATTTCTCATTCAGAGAAACCCTGCTCCTTCAACACTGACAGTGGATGTGAGTGCAACCCTAGACAAAGCCAGTGGTTTGTGTTTGACCATGAGCTTGTTTTGCCAGAGTACATCGTCGACTTTGAGTATATCACCCAGGTAAATGCCCACACTTAATAACTTAGATCATATCCAGCAAAACTCAGGCCTCTGTACTTTAGCTGCAGACAAAATATCTGTTTTTAAACCCTTTTGATATGTCTTGTGTTCTTAGGATCAAGGTCAGCCTGTCTACCCTAACCTTAGCACAGACAGAGGTTCATTTCCTTCCGATGATATTAACCTGGACAAGGAGGTCCTCAACTTGGAGCCTATGCTGAAACAACCGCCCAAGTTGTTGAGTTTGGATGAGACAACTCTGCTTAAAGTGGCTAGAGCCAATGTACTCAGTCAGATCACTGTAAGAATTTGGACCTTTAAAAGGAGAGGGTGAATTTGATGCCATGTCATGGGTTCACACTTAATTTAACACCTGCTTAAGCTGTCTCTGATGTGTCCAACCTCCAGGTGCTGAACCTCCATGGCAACAGTCTGAACAAGCTTAAGGAAATCTCCTGCCTTAGAGCCCTGCGTAGCCTTACTATAAGCTTCAACGAGTTCACACGTCTGGATGACATCTCACACATGGTGAGACCAAAAGAACACAGATAATAATCAAGCTTCCTTGGTATGAGGGTCTCAGTGCTCCTGACATCAGTTTTCTCCTTTGCTGAAACTCCCCCAGCCCCACTTGGAGTTTGTGGATGCCAGTCACAACCACCTTTTAACCCTAAATGGGCTAAGGGGGTTGGGGCAGCTCAAGGAGCTTGACTTACGCTGGAACAAGCTGGCCAAAACCAGGGAGGAGACAGCTGTGCTCAGGAAACACACTCCTGCCCTGTTGAAACTTGACACCCGACACAACCCCTGGCACAGGGTAAGCATGTGTTATGATCAATAATGGTATCAGTTCCGTTCACAGGAACGCAAGCATTGAGGCATAACAATACTGATTGTACAGTTTATCATTTTTTATCATGGACAATCTGAAATTAACAAGAGTGTAAACCTCAGTGTGAGAGATAAAGTGAAACTGCTGTGCTTTCTCTAGCCGGAGATGCACAGAATGACCACTCTGGGCCATCTCTTGACCCTCACACACCTGGATGATGTGTTGGTAGGGGAGGAGGAGGCTGCAGTTTCTCTTCAGATGGCTGCTGGTTCCAGAATTACCCAGGTGAAGAAAAGACGCTGGATCCTTAGTAGTTAATGCATGCATGTACAGAGGGTTAAATATTCGATTGAAGAAAATATGTTTCCTCTGTTTATGATACATGCTATATGATATTCAGAATGTTGATGCACAGTTTGCTAACCGACACCAGAACTGTATAGACCTTTAACTCAATCACAACTGTTTACACTCTGGCTGTAGGCATCTCTTCTGGCCCACTCCCGGACAGACAGCGAACGGCCCCGTAGTCTCAGTTTGCTTTCAGCAGCCCAGCTCCTGTGTCAACTCAGCTCAACTCATTGGGACCTCAGTAGAGACCCTGAATCAGGATGGACTGCAAAGGTAAGCCATGTGGACAGAAAACTTACTTCAGTGTACAAACAGTAAATGCATGTGGGTTCATCTGCAAAGAAGTAATTACAAAGTTACACTGGCCTACATATCACAGAAAGTTGAATCAGTTCATGTGGACATAACGTTTATTGAGAGAGAAATGTTTCATCACTCGTCTAACTGACTGCAGGTATCCCCATCCTTATAAACAATGCAGTGGCTTAACGACCGAAAACAACGATCAGTTTCATATGCAAATTGCCGTGAGCATTAACTAGAGTTTCAATGGCCATGTGTACTATTCACAGAGGATTTGGGAATGGTTCCAATCACAGCATTGTAAGACAGATGTACTCTTAGCCCCCCCGTTCAGGAATGGTCGTTCCCTCGTCACATAGATGGCCTCTTTGACTCCCCGTTCAAACCAGCATTCCTCCCTATCAAGGACGTGCACATCCTCATCCTTGAAAGAGTAGCCACTGGCCTGTAGATGGGTGTAGACTGGGGAGTCCTGGCTGATGCGTTAGCTCTTCTGTGTTGTGCCATCCTCTTGGCCAGCATCTGTCTAGTTTCCCTGATTGATGTACAAGTCACAGCAATCCTCCTGGCACTTAACAACGTACACTATATTGCTCTGTTTGTGCCGGGGGACCTGATCCTTGGCATGTTTTGGGGTTTGAAAGCAACTGAGGCGTGATGTTAGGAAAATATACGTCTCAACTGTTCCGACATTGCCGCCACAAACAGAATCACCACTTGGCCTACATAGCAGAGAAACAATTTGATTTGATTTGGTATATGTGGACTCTGTTTTCTCAACATCATTTCTTTCCAATGCTTAAGAAGTTTTAAAAAAATGCATGTATGTGTGCTTTAAAGAGTAACTAAACCCTTGACCATGTTGGTGAGTTTGACTTCCTGGTTTGAACGGGGAGTCAAAGAGGCCATCTACATGAAGAGGGAACAACCATTCCTGAACCAAGGAGGGGGGCTAAGAGTCCATCTGTCTCCATCTTACAGCACCGTGATTGCAGCTATTCCCCAATCCTCTGTGAATAGTACATGTGTCCATTGTAACTCTAATTAATGGTCACGGCAATTTGCATATGAAACTGGTGTTAGATTGCCAGTTTTGGTCATTATGCAACTGTGCTGTTTATAAGGTTGGGGATACCTGCAGTCAGCTGAGAACTGATAAAGTTGTGTAGATGAGTGATTAAATGTTTTCCCACTAAACTTGGTGTCCAGATGAACTGATTCAACTTTTATCAGTGTAGCTAATAATGTTAGTAATTGGTTTTATTTTATTTGGATGTGCCAGTTCACCTATCAGCATTGACAGACAGACCCAGCACTAACAAATGTCAATAGTACTGTCAATGCTGGTTCTTTGGCACACCTTCAAACAGAGCCATTATGAATGTTATTAGCTGAAGCTGTGTTTACCCTGCTATGCTAACATCACAGAGTACCAAGACCAGCCTGACATGTTTTTAACCTCTACATGGTGTAGATGTCAGCAGACTTACTAAAAGGGTATAGATTTAAGTAACTCTAAGCTTGCTTGTAATTTGCTTGGTTTGAAGAAAAGAAAAAAGAAAAGAAATTTACTCACACTTTTTTGGCCAGGTATTTTGCACAACACTCAAACATCAAATACCTTACATTGAAAACTGTTTAGAATTCTTCCTTATTTTAAAGTGGATGTTGCAGTAGCCAATACTGCATTTTGTTCTTTTTAGTTAATCACTACTAAACATTCTAGAAACACACATTATGTGTAACTGTGATTCACTGCACATCTCTGACAGAGACTGTCTAACTTGAAGCCTGTCCACTTTTGACACAAGCAAATTCCACCAGCAATTGCTTTTGTAAGCATTGTGATATGGCAAGACAGTGTTCTGTTTTGACAAGCTCTATCTAGGCGAGCTTAATTTCGCTATTTATCCCTTTTGACATATTATGTTGGAGATAAAGCATTTCAATGCTAGAGTCCCACAAACTTGAAATTTAAACTTTTACCTTTAAACTTTTACCAGATTACAGCCCTGAACCTAGACGGACAGAGAATTAATAAACTGACCAACCTGGACAAGCTTGTCAACCTGCGCTGGGCCTCTTTCAATGACAACAACATCTCTAAAGTGGAAGGACTTGACAACTGTCTACACCTAGAGGAGCTTTTTCTCAATAACAACTGTATCACTAAAATTGACGGTCAGTACAATCTCAGTCTTAATATGGGTAGATTGATAGATAGTAAGATAGACAACAGACAGATACATAGATACACACACACACATATATATACTAAGAGAGTCAAAACTGATTGAGCAGCTTGTCCAGGCTGTTGAGTTAGGAAGTAATCTGTTTTTTTGCTCCATTTCCTCAGGACTGTCCAAACTGCTATACCTGACTAAACTGAGTCTGAATGGGAACCAGCTGTCTTGTGTGGAGGCCTCAGTACTGGAACGGCTGCACAACCTGCACTTCCTCTCTGTGGAGAACAACAGCATTGGCACCATGCATGGGATTCACAGGGCCCGCTCTCTCATTGAGCTCTACATTGGCAAAAACCATATCTCTACGACACGAGATATTTACCACCTTAAGGTGTGCATTTCATTCATTCATTCATTCACTATCCAAACTGCTTATCCTGCTCTCAGGGTCGCGGGGATGCTGGAGCCTATCCCAGCAGTCATTGGGCGGCAGGTGGGGAGACACCCTGGACAGGCCGCCAGGCCATCACAGAGCCCTGTGATGGTGTGCATCTCATTTTTAAAAAATGGTTAACAAGTAATTCTATGAAACAGTCGTTCAGGATCGCACACAATCAAACTGTGTGTGTTCATTCTCATTATAAAATTGGCTCAGATGTAATTGCTTTGCCTTTTTCTGGCGTTGTCTGAGAATATTTATCCCTCCTTTCCTTCAGGGATTGATGAACCTCATCATTCTTGATCTCTACGGCAATCCTTTAGTCGAGAAACTGGAAAACTATAGGATATACATAGTGTTTCAACTGCCTTCCTTAAAAGCACTGGATGGGATTGCTGTGGTACGCATCAATTGCTATAACAGGGCTAACTGAACAAGTAATTATAACGTAAGCAGTGTATTGAGTCTATATCCAGAAAAATGGAAGATGTGACTGTACTGTTTTGTTTGTTTAGGAAGCAACGGAGTGCGAGAATGCAAAAGACGTTTTTGGGGGGAGGCTAACCCCTGACATGGTGGCAGAAAAGCTGGGCCACTCTAACTACTCAGGCATTGTTGACCTCACTCTGCAGTCCTGCTCCATTAGGTAATCTGCTGACATCTACACGTCTCACATGGGTAAAAGCTGAAAAATTAATGTGGTTGTAATTTTTCTGTGTGCTGGATTGTACCACTGATGGCGAATATGTGATGCCTCATTTATAATTAAAGATAAGGTTAGTAAATATCGATCCTCCCCTTGTACAGGATGGTTGACCTGGTGCCGACAGATCTGTTCCAAAATCTTCATAGTGTCAACTTGGAGCACAACAACCTCTCCTCCTTCTCAGGCCTGGTCTACCTACCTAACATCAAGGTGATAAGGCTGAATGTCATATCTCAAACAAGCTGATTTGAAATGAGGGCTTTAGTCTTGGATCAATTAATTATTTACTGTTGATTTTTTGCAGACCATCTGTTTAAATCATAACCATATAGAATCTATACTGCCCAGGCAGAAGGCTCAGGCCCACCTGACCAACAGACAGATATTGTATCACAAAGTGAACTCCAGTGGCTATGGCCAACAGTGCCCATCCAAAAGCAGCAGGTAACGTAAAACAGCTGTTATTGTAATGATTGATTTTTCTGTTTTTGTTTTTGTTTCTTTTTCATATGTAGCTGAAAATGTCCTTGTTGGTTCTATTTACTAGCCAGTTGCAGCAGAAATGTGTTCACCCTGATGTGTTCAACTCTGTTACTACTCCAGAATCATGTTTATGTTTATATTTATTGGCCATGTAGGTTTGCATATACACGAGAATTTGACTCCGGTTTCGTGGCTCTCTCAGTGTACTTAAAATAACAACAAAACACTCTTCAGATATATACACAAGGACTGATTTATACAGGCAAAATAAGAGGTGATAAAGTGCAGAGATAAGATAAGATAAGGATACAGATAAGGATGCAGATAAGGTGCAGAGAATATATCAGAAATGCGGAAATTAATGTTAACAGGTTACTTAGCCTGAGGTAGATGGCCATGACAGAACATACAAGTATACGTACAATGTACAGTACATCCATCCATTCATCCATTATCCAACCGCTTATCCTGCTCTCAGGGTTGCGGGGGATGCTGGAGCCTATCCCAATAGTTATTGGGCAGCTGGCGGGGAGACACCCTGGACAGGCCGCCAGGCTATCAGTATATACAAAATGGTTGGATTTATTTGACAGTGTTAAGCGTTCATTTGAACGAAAGCCCGTAGAAAGGAACTGTTTTTATACCTGGTTGTTTGGGGTACAGTGCTCTGTAGCACCTATTAGAGGGGAGAAGGGGCCTACACTACTGCTGGTTTTCTATGCTTGCTATTCCACCTGTCTAATAAAGAGAGTGCTAAAATGTGGCATAACTGGTGAACATAATTAACTACCTGGCAGAATAGAAAACCAGGAGTACTGAGGGCCCAGAGGTCCAGAGTTAAGAACCACTTTAACAGACTCTGAACTGAAATGTTAGATTTTAACCATGTGAGGGCAGCACTGAACCACAATTTATTTGCGGTTGCTTGATGTTAAATTCAGATTGCTGGCAACGCTCATGTCCCCTCTAATAAAACACAAGTTGTAAATGTTGTGCAGAAGAGGTTTATGGTTAATGTCATGCTTAGCTGTAAAATGTTCTTCACAAAAAGAAAATCTGAAATTGAGGTAATATTTCAAGTTTTTATCAGTTGTTCCTGAAATTAATTGAATTTTGAAAATGTATTTTTAGTCATAGTTTACGACAACTATTCTTTGTTTATAATCAAAATGGTAAACACATTTTCCATTCTTTCGTTGAAAGATATTATGCAGAAAGTAGAACTGATAGCCAGCTGTAACGTTTCTGTGTCCTACCTATGATTGCCTTGAGCAGGATTGCACCTGTGAGGTCTGACTAGTTAAATGGGGGGGGGGGGTTCATTTAACCACCGATGAGGTAAGTGCTCAGACTTCCCATTCTCTAACTGCGTTCAAGGGAAGCTGTGCCCGCCGATAGCCTGGAACCACTGATGGGCAGCCTAGAGGTGCTGCATTTGAGTCACAATGGCATCTCCAATATGGCCAATCTGCAGCTCAGCAGGCTCACCAATCTTAAAGCACTCTTCCTTGAAGGTACGTATGGGTGATGTTGCACCCCTCCCTTACAAAGTCAGTGAAAAGTGCAGTGCATAGAGCTTGTGAAAAGGCACTCACAGAGAGCAAAGTCTCTTTTAGACCTCAAGCCAGGGGGGAGATGAGGCTTGAAGACAAAGAATTACAGACATTCTTTTCAGCTGCTTTTGATGGCATTTGATTGTGTTTTGCTATATCAGAGTGATTTGCCAGCTCAAGCTAACCTTACTTGTCTGGTCTTACTTTTTTTTTGCTTAGAAACCTCTCATATATTTCTTAGCGTTTTACAGCTCGAGAAGCTATATGTATAATATTACTGCTTTTAACACAAGTTGTTAACAACAAATTTCTCTTATATTTTTACATCACCAACCGGGGGGGGGGGGGGGTCTTAGCATTAGTAAAGTCAAGTCAGTGTCAATTTTATTTGTATATTACATTTCATACACAGGTAGGCTGAATGTGCTTTACAGTAAAACAGAAACCCTTAAACAAGTGAGATAGAAAACATAAAGTACTCCACATAAATAAAATAACATTTCAGTCACAAATATGATGCACACACACACATACATAAAACAAAGTTTTCTATAACCCCTGTCCTATTCCTACTGCAGCACTCACACATGGACTACAACAGGCGCGGACACACACACACACACACAAACACACACACACACACACACACACACACACACACACACACACACACACACACACACCCACACACACACACAAACTACCAAAAGCCTGAGAGAAAAGCAATGTTTTAAGACTGCTTTTAAAAGGAGATACAGTTGCAGCACATCTCAGGTCATCAGGCAGTTTGTTCCAGAGAACACCATAGTGACTAAATGCGCCTTCACCTGGTTTAGATTTAATTCTATGCACATGCCGGAGATATGCTTGATGATCTAAGACTTAGATATCAGATCCCTTCGATTCTAAGGGATCTGTTTGGATCTGACTGGCCAGTGAGCAGGTCGGAAATATATTTAGGAGCCATACCATTTAGGGCCCTGAAAACAAGCAGTAATACGTTGAAATCAATTCTATATTGTACTGGCAGCCAGTGAAGTTTTTTCAGTACAGGTGTAATGTGTTGTATTTTCCTTGTCCCTGTTAGCACTTTGGCTGCAGTAATCTGAATGAGCTGGAGCCTACCTATTGTCTTTTTGGGAAGCCCTGCAAAAAGGGCATTACAGTAATCTAATCTACTGGAGATGAATGCATGGACCAATTTTTCGGAGTCAGGCTGGGACAGGAATGGATGTGGTGAGGGAGGACATGCAGGTGGCTGGTATGACAGAGCAAGATTCAGAGGACAGGAAGAAATGGAAATGGGTGTTCCGCTGTGGCGACCCCTAACCGAAAGTAGTAGTAGTCGTAGTAGTAGTAGTAGTAGTAATAGACTGGGACAGGAAACTGCAACGTTTGGAAATGTTTTTAAATGGTAGAAAGCTTCTTTGTAATAGCAGTGATGTGATGCTGGAAGTTAGGATTAGCGTCAATAGTAACACTAAGGTTTCTGACATGCTCACTGTGCTTTAGAGAAAATAATGATAACATGGATACAGTCTCATGCCCTTTTACTTTTGGACCTACTATCAGAATTTCAGCTTTTTCTTTGTTAAGTTGTATGAAGTTTTGAGACATCCAGTAGTTGATGTCATCAATGCAACTGACAAGCTCAATTACAGGACTGAGGTTGTCTAAGGAAAGTGAGACATACAGCTGTGTATCATCAGTATAGGAATGGTAGGATTCATTGTGTTTCTGTATGATGGTACCAAGAGGGAGCATGTATAGATTGAATAACAGTAGATGAAGAAATGACCCTTGTGGAACTCCACAGAAAATGTTGAGTTCTTCAGATGTGAAGTTGCCAAAAGATGTGGAAAAAGTCCTTCCTTTTAAATATGATGACAACCATTGAAGAACAGGTCCAGATAAGATAATACAGTTTTCTATTTCTATTTAGTAGAATGTCATGACCACCAGTGTTGAAAGTGGTACTCAGGTCTAACAATACTAGAATAAAACCTTTTTTTTTTGCATTGTTGATTTTAAGATCGTTGACTACTTTGACGAGAGCCGTTTCATTGCTATGATTCACTCTAAAACCCAGCTTGTACACACTGTACAAGTTGTGGAGAGTTAGGTAACTGTGCAGTTGTTTTTAGACAACCTTTTCGAGGATTTTACTAATGACAGGAGGTTGGAGATTGGTCTATAATTGCTAGCCATGGATGGGTAAAACACCAGACTGTAGGGAGGCATTAATAATATCCAGAAGATCATCTGATAGGCAGTGAAACACACATTTAAAGTGGCTGTAACCCCCCCCCCCCCCCAAGCGTTTCCGAGTGTTTTTAATGTTAGCGCTGCTGTCGCATAGACACCCAGATTGCTTTCCATTTATTAGCAGCCTAGTTACTGGTCGAACTAGAAACCCCGATCTCAGTGCTATGATAAGGGCAGAGTAAAACATCCAGCAGTATTAATAAGTAAGCAACTTGTGTTACTTACACAATAGAAATAATGCCAACTGGATGTCAGTTTGGAACCCTCTCAAATCCCAGGGGTTGCATTGAACTCTGTTTCCCTGTCGAGATCTGTTTCCCCCAAGCCAGACTTTGATACAACACAGGGACACTTCATTAATCTTTTTTTTATACCCCCCCCCCACTTTTTCTCGCCAATTACCCCACTCTTCTGAGCTGTCCCGGTCGCTGCTCCACCCCCTCTGCCGATGCAGGGAGGGCTGCAGACTACCACATGCTTCCTCCAATACTTGTGGAGTTGCCAGCTGCTTCTTTTCACCTGATAGTGAGGAGTTTCACCAGGGGGACGTAGCGCGTGGGAGGATCATGCTATTCCCCCAGTTCCCCCTCCCCCCTGAACAGTTGCCCAACCCACCAGAGGAGGCGCTAGTGCAGTGACCAGGACACATACCCACAGCGTGTTTAGAGGTTTGAAAGCAACTGAGATGCGGTGTTTGGAAAATAAGCATCTCAACTTTTCCGACACTCCCGTCACATATGGAATCACGACTGCTTTACGTTTAGGCAGCTGTTGTCCTTCTCCTCTCTTTGATAGGCTGGTGCACTGTTTGGGCATCTTCTTGGCTTTGACAAATGCCCAGTTAGGATAACCGCACTTAACCAAGGCCTGTTTAATGTGGGATTTCTCCCCTTCCCCAACCACTGTGTCGGTGGGGACGTTGTCAGCTCGGTGGTACAGTGTCTTGCTCTAGTGGATGATGAGAGTCAAACCTTAAGTACTGAATAGCATGTGTTGGTTTACAGTAGACATCAACAATCAAATGTCCCCCATCACCAATTGCAATTTCATGGTCTAAGCAGGCTAACCTGTCATTTTTCTCATCCTCCCTGGTGAACTTGATGTGGTTGTCCACAGAGTTAATGTGGTCAGTGAAATGTGGTACATCCTGAGATTTAATTTTAACCCAGGTGTCGTCCACAAATCTGAACCAATGGCTACGTGGTGTCCCTCGATAGGACATCAGAGCCCTCTTTTCCATTTCCTCCATATACAAGTTGGCCACTACAGAAAGGTTAGATGTGCCTTTGTATGATATTAAAGTATTATTTCTGATGTTGGAGATTTTTTTCTTGGGAGTAAGTGGCAAACTCATTACCTTTACCTGAAGAGAGGAGTTCAGCAGGAATTGATCTGGTGGGATTTATCAGTTCATCAACTGTGGAGATTGAAAGACGAGCAGTGGCATCTCTGGCATGGAAAGCCTGGTGGCGCACAATAAACTCTATGGGCAGCATCCAACTCGTCAATGAAACTACACACAAACCCGCTTTCTCAATGAATCCAAACACAAAAACACCTCATCAATAAAATCTCAAATGCACACATTAACACAATGCAGCACAGGAGTTAACGGAAGCAGAGACAGGGATATGAGTGACATCATCAATAACGACATTTGATCTCACACAACTGGTATATTACCTTGTTATACAACATCGTATTACAAATCCAAAGTTATCAAGCAGTATACAATCATTGTGGTCTGCAACTGTAATAACCCATCCAGCACAACATTTCAGAGCAGGGAAACCCATTGCTTTTTTGGGCTTTAACCCAGAGCCAAAATAACACGCCTTGTAATAATGCAAAATAGACTCATCAGTGACGTTCATTGCTTGAAAAGAAAAGGTGCATGATGATTTTTCATCTGAGCAAACTTGTCAGTAACTTTTCTGTCAAAGTCCACCAATCCATGAAGGAATTCATTTTCAATTGATAGCATAGCAAGTGCATTTAATCTCTGTTGCCACATGGTGTTGCCTGTAAATGTCTTAATCCTTTTCAACGTTGAAAATTTTCTCTGTAACACCGATACCATAAACAATGTTTACTGAACATCTTGACGTATGTCATTCTATTATTTCTTATTGACTGCTCTCAGCATGGGGCCAATATGATTGTGCCTCACTGCTCATTATTGAAAGTGCATTGAACATACGCACAGTGTTTTCAACTGCTCACTTGGTTAAATGAACGCTGACGGGCCGGCCCCATGCTCACCAAACGAAGACTGCTAGGAGATGTAGTGACCTTTACACAACAGGTACAGGAAGATATTTGGAATGTATTGGACAGCGCTACTGTTGTCATATGTAATAAACACGCAACAATGTGAGATATGCAGAAACAAATATTACTTGTTACACTGAATTATTGATCATGTCATGCACTGCTCCACATGACATCTGGTGGGGTCAGACCCCACCAGCCCCTAATGTAGAGACGCCATTGAAGATGAGCATTTTTATTGTCATTTATCATTTGTGAGATGTGATGCTGTCTTAAAATTTTAATTTCTTTGTTATAGCAGTTAAGTGTATTTTTATAGATTTCATAATCAACCTGCTGTTTGGTTTTTGCCATTTACATTCAGTCCTCCGGCAGGATCTTTTTATCATCCTCACTTTTTCGCCAATTCTTCAAGGAGTTTTGAGTTTTCCATTGGTCTTTTTAGTTCTGATGGGAGCAATGCTGTCTATGATCTGACTTGAAAAAGAGTTGACAGGGGCTTTAAAATATCGGCTGACAGCAGGGTAGAACAGTTGAAAGATATCTTTGGTGCTTGGGTGGGAGTCTTTTAATGTTTGAAGAACTTGTCATTAAATATAATATCCCTCATAAGCACTTTTTCAAATATTTACAGCTCAGGAGCTTTATTGGAACTAATCAAAATCAATCCATGGTGATCCCTTCTTCTTCTTTATTGGAGAAAGTTCTAATCAAAAACCCCTTTGGGAAGGGTATCATATCTGAACTGTATGACTTTATTGCTGCCTATTCTTCAGAATCCTCAGACTCTAAACTTAACACATGGAAAGTTGACTTACATAAAGAACTGACACCAGAACAATGGAGCAAGGTAAGTGAGGTAGCCCAAACACAGACAGCTAATACACAGTTAAAACTCCATCCATCCATCCATCCATCCATTATCTGCTCTCAGGGTCGCGGGGATGCTGGAGCCTATACCAGCAGTCACTGGGCGGCAGGTGGGGAGACACCTTCGACAGGCCGCCAGGCCATCACATGGTTAAAACTCCTGCATTACAATTGACTAATGAGAGTGTATATTACACCAGAAAAACTTGAAAAATTTAATTCTAACATTCCACACCACACACCAAATGTGGTGAAGATAAGGGTACACTGTTCCATTGTTTCTGGCAATGTCTCAAAATAAGGGGATTTTGGGAAAATGTTAGACTAACTGTGCAAGAGATTTTATTGATTAAATTACAGTTGGAGCCAAAGTTTTTTTTAGTCGGCCTCTATCCGGATGGGCATAATATAAAACGTAATGAACAAATCTTTATAAACATGTGTTTCTTACAAGCAAAAAGAGTAATTGCTCTAACATGGAAAAAGATGGGCAGTCCAAGTATTGCACAGTGGTTTAAGGAACTATCTTTATGTTTACCTTTAGAAAGAATCACATACACTCTTAAAAATAAAAAGATGTTTCAGAAAGGGTGGGGCTGATTTATACATTATATCAAAAACTGATTTATCTCACTTAATGGATGAGTCTGGGGTAGGGTAACAGCACCCTCTGCAAAAATATGGTCATCTAAGCTACTTACCTAGATGAATGTAGTGTAAAATTTGGATGGATTCTCATGCTCTAGTGCCTTCCTTGAACGTGCCTTTTTAGTATTATCATTATTTGTTTTTGATGTTATTTTGTTGTTGTTGTATATTTGTGGATATATATATATATATATATATATATATAGAAAGCATTTTTTTCTGAAACCGTCAATGGTGTTGTAAGTGCTCAACTAACGAGGAGCAGAATATCAACATGGATACAGGAAAAAAGTTTTAGTGCATTGCAGTACATGCCTGTTTCATGCGTCTCACACTCAAGACGCATGAAACAGGCCTGTACTGCAATGCATTAAAACTTTTTTTCCTGTATCCATGTTGATATATATATAAATATATATATATATACATACACACTGCTCAAAAAAATAAAGGGAACACCTAAAAACACAATATAGACCTTGATGAATGAAATATTTCAGCTGAATTTCTTTATTTATTAGACAGAGGAATGTGTTTAGAGCAAAATAACCTAAGAATGATCAATGGAAATCAAAATCATTAGCCCATTAAGGTCTGGATTCAGAATCATACTCAAAATCAAAGTGGAAAATGAGAACATAGGCTGATCCAACTTCTGTGGAAATTCTTCAAGACGATTCAAAATGAGGCTCAGTAGTGTGTGTGGCCTCCACGTGCCTGTATGCACTCCCTACAACGTCTGGGCATGCTCCTGATGAGACGACGGATGGTCTCCTGAGGGATCTCCTCCCAGACCTGGATCAGGGCATCAGTCAACTCCTGGACAGTCTGTGGTGCGACATCGCGTTGGCGGATGGTACGAGACATGACGTCCCAGAGGTGCTCGATTGGATTCAGATCTGGGGAACGTGCAGGCCAGTCCATAGCATCAATGCCCTCGACATACAGGAACTGCTGACACACTCTGGCCACATGAGGACGAGCATTGTCATGCATGAGCAGGAACCCAGAGCCCACTGCACCAGCATATGGTCTGACAATGGGTCTGAGGATCTCATCCCGGTACCTAATGGCAGTCATGGTACCTCTGGCTAGCACGTAGAGGTCTGTGCGGCCCTCCAAGGATATGCCTCCCCAGACCATCACTGACCCACCACCAAACCGGTCATGCTGGAGGATGTTGCAGGCAGCAGAACGTTCTCCACAGCGTCTCCAGACTCTCACGTCTGTCACATGTGTTCAGTGTGAACCTGCTCTCATCTGTGAAGAGCACAGGGCGCCAATGGCAAATCTGCCAACCAAGATGTTCTCTGGCAAAGGTCAATCGGGCTGCACGGTGTTGGGCTGTGAGCACAGGCCCCAATTGTGGACGTCGGGCCCTCATACCATCCTCATGCATTCTGTTTCTCACTGTTTGAGCAGAAACCTGCACATTAGTGGCCTGTTGAAGGTCGTTTTGTAGGGCTCCGGCAGTGCTCCTCCTGTTCCTCCTTGCACAAAGGACCAGATAGCGGTCCTGCTGCGGGGTTGTTGTCCTCCTGCGGCCCCCTCCACGTCTCCTGGTGTACTGGCCTGTCTCCTGGTACCTCCTCCATGCTCTGGACACTGTGCTGGGAGACACATCAAATCTTCTTGCCACAGCACGCATTGATGTGCCATCCTGGATGAGCTGCACTACCTGAGCAACTTCTGTAGGTTGCAGATACCGCCTCATGCCACCTCTAGTGGTGAGGGCACTAGCAAAATGAAAAACTAACCAAAGATCGGCCAGAAAAGATGAGGACAGGCAAATGGTCTGTGGCCACCACCTGCAAATCCATTCCTTTTATAGGGGTTGTCTTGCAAATTGTCGAAATTAGACAATTTACCAACAGGTGAAATTGATTCACAAATCAGTGTTGCTTCCTAACTGGACAGGTTGATATCTCAAAAGTGTGATTGACTTGGAGCTACATTGCATTGCTTATGTGTTCCCTTTATTTTTTTGAGCAGTGTATATATATATATATATATATATATATATATATATATAGAGAGAGAGAGAGAGAGAGAGAGAGAGAGAGAGAGAGAGAGAGAGAGAGAGAGAGAGAGAGAGAGATGCCTGTATTTACATTTGTATGCAGACGTAATTTTCATGTTTGAAGCATATGGGTACGTTTATATATATATATATATATGCATAGTTTCCACCGGCACCCTGCTGGTTAACAGTACCGGTGGCGGTCGTTAGTAACCCGGGCCTTGACCAATCCGGTATGGAAATCTTATTTATGATCCGCATATTTGATTTGGCAAAGATTTTACGCCGGATGCCCTTCCTGACACAACCCTCCCCATTTGTCCGGGCTTGGGACCGGCACTAAGAATGCAGTGGCTTGTGCATCCTCAGTGGCTGGGTTATATATATATATATATATGTGTGTGTGTGTGTGTGTGTGTGTGTGTGTGTGTGTGTGTGTGTGTGTGTGTGTGTGTGTGTATATGTTGTAATGTTTTCGAGTTGTAGAAAATTTAATAAATATATTGTAAAAAAAAAAGAGTTGAAGGTGTCCATCATGTCATCAAATGATAACACGATGGGTAGGGTATGCTTTGTGTATTCATAAATAAACATATCTGAAGTATTGTCATGGATAAAACGCTCATTTATGAGTCTGACAACATTGTCATGTCTGGGTATACAGGTCATTTTAAAAAGGATGCAAAAATGATCTGAAATTGCAACATCCAGAATGGAAGTTACTGTTATATCGAGGCCTTTATAGATAACCAGGTCGAGGGTGTGTCCTTGTTTATGTGTGGGCTCCGTATCATGCTATGAAAATTCAAATGTTTCTTGCACATTAAGAAAGTGTTTTGTGTCTGAGTAAGTACGATGGTCAGTATGACTATTAAAGTCACTGGTGATGACAATGCAGTCATAGTCAATCGAAGTTTTTGACTGCATCTCAGCAAATTCATCTAGAACGCCTTTTTTGAGCTTAGGGAGGTGGTACTTTAAGTAGCAAGATAGGAAATACAGATTTAATAACCACCCCTAACGGGAGCAGCCAAAAGTAGTAGTAGTGGTAGTAGTAGTAGTAGTAGTAGTAGACATTTGAAAGTTGAGAAATCACCAAGAGAATTTTTTTACAGTTAAACTAATCAGTATAGAGAGCAGCAACCCCCCCCCTTTCTATTGCTTCTTGTCCAATGTGAAATGTTAAAATTAGCTGATGCTGTTTCTTTTCTTTTCTTTTCTTTTTTTTTTGAGTCTCCCCCCTTTTTCTCCCCAATTGTACTTCGCCAATTACCCTATTTTCCAAGCCATCCCAGTTGCTGCTCCACCCCCTCTGCCGAGCCGGGGAGGGCTGCAGACTACCACATGCCTCCTCCAATATATGGGGAGTCACCAGCCACACCTTTTCACCTGACAGTGAGGAGTTTGGCCAGGGGAATGTAGCGTGTAGGGGGATCACGCTATTCCCCCCAGTTACCCCCCCCCCCAAACAGGTGCCTCGACCAACCAGGACACATAGCCACATCCGGCTTCCTACCCGCAGACACGACCAATTGTGTCTGTCCGTCACGTTGAAAGGAGCCAGTTGAGGTGGTTCGGACATCTGATTAGGATGCCTCCTGGGCACCTTCCTTTGGAGGTTTTCTGGGCACATCCGAGTGGGAGGAGACCCCGGGGTAGACCCAGAGCTCGCTGGAGGGACTATATGTGCAATCTGGCCTGGGAACATCTTGGGATCCCCCAGAAGGAGCTGGAGGGCATTGCTGGGGAGAGGGACGTCTGGAGTGCCCTATTTAGCTTACTGCCACTGCGACCTGACCCTGGAAAAGCGGCGGATGATGAGATAAAATGATGAGATGGGACGCCCAATCAAGCCCCGGAGGTTACACGGGGATTCTAACCGGCAATCCCCGTGCAATGGAATAGACTGCTATGCTACCCAGATGCCCCATGAAATTAGCAGATGCTGTTTCAATCAGCTCTTTGTTATCTGTCTTGTCAAGCCAGGTGTCAGTTAGCAGAATACAGTCAAGTTTATTTGGCACATATAATGTCATGAACAAAGAAGGTTTTGTTAACTAAAGATCTCACATTGAGCAGTGCCATTTTTAAGGCGCATGTAGAGGTGTTGGTGGCAGACTTAGATGTAGCAGGTTTAATATGAATAAGATTTTCTACATGAGTGCCTTGATTGTTCACAGATTGTGAAGATTTTCCAAACTACCTGCTGCTGATCATGGGTGGGATTAACCCAGGCAGAGGACAATCTGACTGTCTGGCAGAGTCAAAAGAATATGATTTATGAAGCCACTCAGGCCCCTTGAGTGGTTTAGAGCGATATATTTTATTCATGCAAGATAACTGACTTGTATTTTTGCCATAACTGGAAAGGGTAGCTAAGTTAGGTTTATAACAATGATCAGTTAGGCAAGATTTTGGCGGGTAGGCAGTGAATGATGCAGTTACCTTGTGGGGGCATGGTGGGCATTTTTCTCAGTCATCCAAGAGGGCAAAGTTCATGTTTGCAGAGAGCATGCAAGCTCCAGCATGGTTTGGATGAAGGCCATCGTGTTTGTAGTAGTCGCTATGATTCCAGAAAAGATCGAAATTGTCAATAAAAAGCAGACCAACAGATTTGTTTTCCACCTTGAGCCAGCTGTGGAGAGAAAAAAGTCTTTTGAAGCGGTCGCAGCTAAGACCTAGAGTGGGAATTGGGCCCGATATGAAGATTCCCGGAGGACACAAGTGCAGCCACGAGGAGTCTAAAATCATCCTTTAACAGCTCAGACTGACACTTCCGAGTGTCGTTTGACCCGATATAGACAATGATTCTGATACATTCAGGATGTTGTTTTACGGGAGTAATAGTTTTTCTGATCCTCTTTCAGAAATGAAAGACTATGCACATTTTTAGTAGGTCACCACATGGTACCTCAATCTGGCAACTTAGCATTTTTTTTAACGTTTTGTTTTATTATATTTGTCCCTTTTCCCAGGTAATGAGATCAGCCAGGTGGAAGGCTTGGAAGGACTGTACCAGCTCAGAGAACTGGTACTGGACAGGAACCGGATCAAGGTCCTGAAAGAGAACACCTTCATATCCCAGGCCATCCTGCTTGAGCTGCACCTAGCAGAGAATCGCATCCGGGAGCTCAGCCACCTCGAACATCTCGTTGAGCTCCGCAGGTTGTTCCTTGACATGAATAAGATACAGGTACTCTGTCTAGCTCCAACCGCATTATTTTCCACACAGGCCCCCAATCTGTGCCTGTGTATGGAGGTTTTCACTCATGCTTGCCATAATGACAGGAATCCACATATGCTTTGCTGATTTCCTGACAAGCCCACTGATGTCACAGTCAGCTTTTGTATAGCAATTGATTTACCAATTACTTTTACTGGGTCTTTCATATGCAAAATGTTAAAGAATGTATTTCCTTCCAACTGCAGCGGTATTACTTTTCTCTGTGTTTACAAACTAGGAGGTGAAATATAGTAATCATGAGTCATTACCACCCCACTGTGGCATGCATAGGGTGGTATTAAGGGGAATCAACTTTGATTGAAGGTCAGGGCAGTATGTATGAGGGCTGAGCGGAACAATCAAGGCAACGTGTAATCAGCCTCTCTGTCTACATCTCCTTCTCACTCCAGGCAAGCGATTTGCACATTTGTCACCAGTTGTCTTCTGACCCTTTTCTTTTTAATCTTTTCATTATTTCAATTAACATAAAATATACCAATCACCCAACACACCAGCCCTCACAATAGGTGCTCCTTTGAGTTGCAGCCGAATCCAGTCATAAACTCACGGGGATGTGAGAGACGCCCTTGTGTGTCTTTGCGTGCCCGAACTCTCTCATGAGATTGAGAGCTCACACATGTAATCTCTCACATCAACTGCTTGTATCCTCACTACACCAAAATTATGGAAAGGTTCAGCCCCAATGCATATGTCTCCATGATCACCATGTAGCAGGCCACCAACCAGAGGGAAGGAAAAGTTGAAAAAAGGGAATGCAGGGAAGGAAAAGGCACTGTCATTTAATCTTCGTATTATTTTTCTGCTTTCTATAGGACATGTCAGAGCTTGACAAGCTAGAAGTCCTGATTTCTTTAAATGAGCTCTCTGTTAGAGGCAACCCTGTGAGTATTACCAATGTTTGTCTACCACAAAGTACATTTAATACACTGAGGCTTTGCAAACTGATATAGATTATTATGTATGATATTATCTGATTATGGTGCTATATGTACTCCTAGATAAATGCTAAATCACCACACGATATAACATCAAAAAAAATGTTCATCCCTCTTTCTTTTTCCAAGGTCTGTATTCATTGAATTGCATCGAACAGCTGTTGGAGGGGGTCAAAGGTTACCTTGACCCCTTTCTTACTCACAAACAAATTTGCAAAAGCACAGGCTCACAGACTCACTTTCTCACTCAAACACACACACACACACACGCACACACACAAAACACTAACCCGGTGGAACTCCGCCGTTCTAAATTAAGCGATTACATGATGGGCCGTCTGCTCTGCCTCAAACTGGCTGGCATCAGAGACAAATCCGTTGACCAAATGGCAGGGCGGTTGTCAGACACTATTGGCCAGGGTACAACACCCATCTGGAACTCACGGATCAGGCTTGTGCAGAGCTCACAGCCCAGGGCCTGCCCAAGGTCCGTGGGGCCATGTTCAGCTGTGATAGCCTGTTTACCCCAGAGCTCCCCATCCCCCCTTTTCTTTCCACAAGGGATTTTTAATCCGGCCAGCGGGCAGAAGCCAACAGCCACCCTTGAGACAATACCTCCTGCTGTCAACCACATGATGTCGCTGCTTCGCCCATGCTCCCTAGCCAAATTCTCTCTGCTACTCTCAGCTGCGTATCTATTGGCACAAACAAATCAGTTGGTCACAGCAGTATCCAGCAGGAAGACATAGTACTGTGACTGGATGGGCTGGATTGGTCCCTTGGCCAGAGGGGACTGGGAGAAAGCTGGACAGGGTAACATGGGGTCAGCTGGGCAGGAGGAAAGCGAAGAGACTGGGAGCCAGCTCCAGTCAACAGCTGGGTCACTGGAATAGTTGTGGGGGGACATGGTCTCAGGGGGCTGGAGACCTCAGGGAGGTCCTTGAGACACACATAGCGTCACACTGATGTCCACATGTCCCATGCCAGGCTTCACTCAGGGTCTCTGCACACATGTGCTAGGTGTTAGATGGGTCAGCGCATGTATGTTGTTATAAAGTTGTTTTACTGAACAAGTGTGTGTTTTTGTTCTCCCAGGTGGCACGGCGTTCCCTCCACAGGCCAGCAGTGGTGCTACATCTCTCCAAGCTGCAGGTCCTTGATGGAGTGACTGTTACTCTTGAGGAGAGGACTAGGGCTGAACTCCTCTGCACAGACTCACAGGTAACGCACACACATAAATGCATAGTGTTGGGCAGAATACTTTGAAAAAGTATTTAGTGCCTGGATACTGATTACACTGTCCTAAATGTAATCAGTAACATTCAGTTACAATACTCATGAAGAGTAACTTATTCAGATTACATTTAGAATACGTCTTCAAAAGGCATGTGAAACAGTTGTACCGTATTATGAATATTATTTATGTCACGTTGTTGCTTATTCCTTGGTGTTACTGGTATCTCCATGCCATTATTTCAATATGTGTTTTAATTAGGATCAAAGTTGGAACCAGGGTATGTAAATTTCACTATGGGTCCTTTTCAAGTTGACCTTAATTTGCTATTAGCCATGAAAGAGAGATAGGCTTTGACAGAGAAGTGCAAATGTATACACTGTAACCGCGAACGCATGCATGCACGCACACACACACACACACACACACACACACACACACACACACACACACACACACACACACACACACACACACATACACTACATAGAGTAAACCTATTGCAGCAAATTACATTTTCCATGTGTTTTATTGTTGCTGAGTTGCAGACTGCAGCCTATGATTACCTTTTAAAACGCAATCTTCTTCCATTTGGTTTTCAATGTTCACATGAGCTCACACTCGCCTGCCAAAGTCCCACTTCATTTCTGTAACACTGTCACTAGTACTCCATTACAACACAACCCTGCATATGCATCCCCCCCAAGACTGTAACTAGCCTGTAACTGTGATTTAGAGCTATAAAAATAAAACTTGACTTGAGTTGACTAAAATTTCTTGACATGCAATCCTAATTACAAATGAATTAATTAATCAGAACCTTATTTATCACATTTCACATTCATTGAAGAAAAACAACTTCTAATCCACACATCTTACATAGCAGTAAAGAATGCAAACCACTCAATACATTCAAAAGATTATAGACTAGAAAAGCTATCAGTCCTTTGATAGATTTTTCTTTAGCAATACAGTATAAAGAAGAGAATAAAGCTACGAAATATACTTAAGGATGCACACACCATAGAGCAGAGAAATTTGATTCTGTGTATATGGTTGTGAGTACAGATAAAGCAGTGGGGGCCCATGGCAGTCTTTTGTAGTCTGCAAGAAGAAAAACTCTTATCTCCATCCTTTTTAATGTGACTAACATAAAAATCGGCAAAGGTCTCATTAATGTAAAAGTCTGTAATGGGCCTTATCATGTGAAGTGCAGTCCAACACAGTATCGCCCAGTGGACAGAGAGACGAGAGCAAAACAGCAGCTACCAAAAAAAAAAAAAAAAAAAAGCTGGGGGAAAAAAACAAACACGGATCAAACTCTTTTAGTCAGACTGATTTGATATCCACGTAACGAGAGTGCGGGACAGTAATGCTCCTCCAGCACTGAATTAAAGCCAGCCTAAGCCTACAGACTTCATCCTGCTGATTAGATGAAATGTGCCTGGCCGATAATGCACCAGTGGATTTACCCCCTATTAGCCAGGTCAACACGACCCCCTCTGCCTGTTAATAGTGGATGTGAGAACGAAAGAGTGGAGATCCTAGGCGCTCTCATTAAAAACACAAACATGAAAAAAAGCACCCTATTCTTGCCCCCTCATTGCCCTCACTACCCTTTTATTGCAGCCTCATGCCTGCTTACACCCACCTTCATAATCTGTTTTAATTTGAATGCTGTTATTGTTGAGTATTCATTATCACTTCCCCCTATAAGATGTTTATGTCCATGGAACAGCAGCAGTTTAATCATCTGTCCATCCATGAATGTCGCTGCAGTAAACACACTGTAGTGGATATGAGAGCCATGGGTCAAGAGACATAGGAGCCAGTAAGGGACAGGCACACACTGATTGATTAGTGAGACTTAGAGGTGAAAGCAGGGACACCCAAGAGATTGTTCATTAACATTAACTGTGTAAGAATATCTTCCTCTCCAACCTACTCCTGTCCTGTGGTATCAACTCTGCCTCTACCTCCCCCTCCCTGTTGGCTAAATCTTACATGGCAATACTCTCAGTGCCCTGGAGCTCCCATGCCTACAATGGACATAAACCTACCTGGGCTTCTACCCTTTGTGTTGCGCAACACACCAATCAGAAGGACGAGCCTGAGCGGAGGGCTGCAGAACTTCCTGGGGTGCGATGTCATCCTGCCATGCAACCTGGACGGGGCACAACTACACGACATGTGCAAAAGTAAACACGTCATTTGTGCTATCACAGTGCACAGCATACAAGCAGCTCCTTCTTAAAAACCATGCTCTCTCTCTCTCTCTCTCTCTCTCTCTCTCTCTCTCTCTCTCTCTCTCTCTCTCTCTCTCTATATATATATATATATATAAGCATTGTGTATATCATTTTGAAATGAGAGACTGATATTTCCTCAGCTTCCATTAAGGAGGGCTGAACCTACACTATGATAAAATGAAATAGTAGTTAACAGTTAAGTATCAAGCCGACTGATGAAAACCAACCACAGAGTACATGAGGTCAGTCTCTGCACGGGATTACTTTGGTTATGTGATCCTTCCTCTCAGCATTTGTCACTCTTATCTTGACCCAGGCCCTCTAATCCACATCATTGTCGTTGTCTTAATCCCAGACAAGAAGCACAAGCATGGCAGCGTTGCTCACAGTGGCCAATCAGAGATCACCTGCAGGCACATCAGAAGAGTGGGGAACAGCCTACTAACAGCAGGTCTCTTTCCTGACAGAAACACTTACCCCCATCAGGAACAAGACAGTAGCAGGTTAGTGAGACCAAAACTCAGAGACTTGTGTTTCTATGATAATGTTCCTCTAAATCAGAGATCTATGCATAGGGGGTAATAGCACACCCTGACTCTTTCCTCACATGTTCCATTTCAGATTTAAGAATGGCGGTGCTCCAAAACATCCACCCATGGAGTAACACAGGGTGGAAGGTCTTGATACTGAGAAGTGGAGTGTAGTGATGCTTGTTGTTCATTGCTATGTACACCAAAGGTTAATATAGCTTTGTTCACTTGAACTCCGTAGCCACTGCCATAGTATCTTACCCACCTTCAATGCTTTTCGTCATATTGTAATTTTTTTTCTTGACATCAGTTTGAAAGACTTTCTGTCAACCTTCCAAAAAATTTGCAGTACACATTTTGACAAATCAACTTTGCTTCTCTGTGGAATTCACCTTCAGTCGCTTAATTGCTCTATTAATTCAAATTGTTATTAGGCTAAAGAATATCAGGCTACTTGACAGCGGATAAATATGTGTGTATAGTGGCTGTGACTACCATTTTCTATCCACATATGTGCATCACTAACCATCGTAATCTGAGGATGAGAGGTTTTGGTGTCATTTCCAATGCTATCCTTTCATTGCCCCCCCCCCCCGAACAAGTGGAAAAAAACACCCACAGATGCAATGGCATGCTGTGTCCACTAGGTCAAATGGATCCCCAACAAGTGGATAATCCAGCTTTAGCACACCTCTCTATGGACAATAATCTGCGGTCACTAAGATAAAGATGTAATCTTGAATGAGGTCCAAATGGATTGCAGAGATTGTCAGTTTCAGCATGTGAGCCTCTTTTCCAAAAGCCCACCGTGATTTTCCCCACTAATAGGCAAATCTCGTGCACAGTATCTGGAAATGAACCAGTCACCCACTCCACCCAATGGCTTGGGTGATGCTAACGTGACATCATAAGCCACTCTGTTTTCCTGTTAGTCTAGCCCAGTAATTCTGTAGTTAACACTCACCAATCTGAGTCGTAGTTAAAAAACTTTAGCCTTAAATGTGGAAGATATTATCTATATCAGAGATTCTAAAACTGTTCCTCTCTAGGAGCACCAAAGTGATATGGATTTGGTTGGGGATATCTAAAAGAAAAGATTTTGACATTGCAACAGATGCATTTACAATAATTTTTGGTTGTGGGTATGAATTAAATCAGATTTATATCAAACAGAGTTGAAGCACAATTGTGTCTGTACTATAGCAGTGACTATTGCCACAGTGAGAGAAGAAATAGAGTACAAAACACAGAAAACGGGAATTGCTGTTGCACTTACATAAGCCTTTAAATACTGTTTGTGTTATTGTCAAATATAAGTTTGCTGTTTTTTCCCCCACATAGATTACCCTGTAAGGAGTTAATATATGACATTGTCTGATTAAGCCCATTCAGTTGAAAAAAAAAACAAGAGAAAAGCGTTGTCCTAAATATATTGAAACAGCAGCAAAATGGAACTGCTCTGCATTTTTATTTGAACATCCTCAAAGATTTTGTTGGCCCCTTCACTCTACTTTAGGATCACTGGTCCAAATGATGCAATATTATCAATCTGACAACAGAGTATTTGTTAACTCCCCCACTGACCTCAGGTCTCTGAAGTGTTGTTGGGTTTACCACTAGATGTCTCTAAAGCTCCACTTTCTCTGTTTTCGCTGCTGTTACTTGTTATATTAATTTACCTCTCTTTCTAGCGAGCAACAGGAAGGTTTGTAAGCGTTTGTGCTCTAGGATGTGCCTCCAGCTAGTGTGGCCATTGCTAAATACGTGAAGCAATGGCCAGTTCTACACAGCAAGAGTGAAAGGCTGTCCTGTGATGAGGTCCCCTAATGCATGTACTTAACTTCACTTAATTTGTGTTAACTCCCCACATTAAGCAGGTCTAATGACTGTGCAAGTGAATGCGCTGTCATTACTTTGCTCTGCCTGACATCAAATTGCAGCTGATGGGCTCACGCTCAAAAAATACTCTTAATGCACAGATTTGGGGGCTCAGAGAGAGAAATGCTCCGATGCATTAGACATTGCAATTATTACATATTTGATATTTGTGTACAGGGTCCAGTGGAGATATGTAATAAGTAATAACTGTTTTCACAGAATTGTATTTTCATATCCGTAGGGTTGTTATGAGTATCATACTTGGTACAGTATTTTTCTCCCTTGCATATCTGTCAGTATTTTTAGCATAAAAATGACTTTGTGAATAATGCATCAGTCTCGAGTGAGCCCAGATGCACTTGGCTGCCATCCCTTTCTTTCTTTCTTTCTTTCTTTCTTTCTTTCTTTCTTTCTTTCTTTCTTTCTTTCTTTCTTTCTTTCTTTCTTTCTTTCTTTCTTTCTCTCTCTCTCTCTCTCTCTCTCTCTCTCTCTCTCTCTCTCTCTCTCTCTCTCTCTCTCTCTCTCTGTGTCTCTCTCCCTCCTTCATCTCTCCCATCCCTGCCCCATGTGAGTAGAGCACATGGTTCATAGCTGGTTTAATGGGATGGAATGTGACAGGTTATGTTTTCATCTGCCTGATATGGAGCCTAGCCTGGGAAGGGGGGTGGGGGGTGGATGGAAAGTGAGTTAGTCTCTACAACTAAAGTCTGGCTTAGTCATTAGACATGTTTTTGCTTGTTGTGAGTCAGTTGGAGATGATGCTCTTTTCCCCAATCCTACCAAATACAAACACATACACATGCGTATGCGTGCACATGCACGCACGCACGCACGCGCACGCACACACACACACACACACACACACACACACAGAAGCAAAAAAAGAAAAAGAAAAAACACATGCTCTGTATGGGGCCATTACTGCTGGTTCACTGGCTCCCTATTTGCTGTGTCTGTGTATTCAGTGCACCATTAGTCCAAGGCTCTGTGAATAATTGCTGAATGGACCATGGTTTCTATGCTATCTACTCAGGTTCTAGTAAAGGGGGCGGGGGTTGCTTCGTAAAGTGAGAAGTATGGGGACATACTTGATTGATGTCTGAGACTGGTCACAAATATAATGCAGTATCTTGTACATGGTTTGTCTTGACAGTATTCATGTGTAACATGGAAACAACAATTGAGCATGAGTTCCTTTCACATTCAACAGCTTGCATTTAAATGTACTTCAGTGGAGATTAAAATAAAAGCCACAGCAAATGTTGCTTTAAAATTGATGTTGCAAAAAGAAAATGTTGTTTTTTTGGGGGGGGGCAGGATTGATGGAAGACCCAACAAAATGGGGATGATTATAATTTCATACCATACATGTTAGGTCTTCAGTCTGTCTTTGGAGCCCTGCAAGTAAATAGTCTTTCAGAAATAATCTTTCCAGATTCCCCCTTTGAAAATATGCCAACGAGTGTCATTTGTTATTCTCTCATAATTCATTTCCTGTGTGGCAGCCTGGAATAAAACAGAAGAAAAAGGGGGGATGCAGATAAAAGAGGGTTTGAAACCGATAATTAGAGTGAAAAGGAAATTTTGTGGAGCCATGCTGCTGAGGGAACTGTGCTGTGCCATATAGAAGCATTAAATCTTAACTGCCGTTCATTTCAGGACTCGTGGGTAAATTATCCCATTATGGCAATCACACAAAAGCAGCTGCTCGGGTGAAATGTCAGAAATAAGAAAACAAGACACGATAACAAAACCACAGACATAAATACTCCCCTGGTTAAATGTCAGAAATAGATTTTGGGAGTCCATTAAAAGTTGAATGGCCGATGTAATGAAGGACCTTTCATTCCATAATATTTGCATTTGTGTTGCTTTTTTTTTTTACAGTCTTTAAATCCTAATTCGAGTGAATCTTCTCCAGACAATCCTTAGACAAACAGAGCCACAGTACACTTTAGGGGCACTATAGGAGGATTATGGGGTGTAGTATATGTATATTGTGAATGATCTTTTTTGGTCATCTTTGTTTATTGTTTCTCACAGGGAGCAGAAATTGCTTTTTTAGAGATGACATTTGAGCATGGCCTCCTGTCCGCCCTTATCCCTTCAGCCCTAGACAAGAATAACAACAACACCAACTGTAATCTCCTTTGTTCCAGATTATTATCTTTCTTTGTGTCGATATTATGGCCCTTTTTACTTGATCACTTCAGGACCCTCATCTGTGCTGTTGCCCTTCCTCTCACTCAAAGTGCGTGAACCTTCCAGAGAGGCAGAGATGTTAAAACACAATCACTTTCATTATGTTGTGATAACAAAACACCCCAAGGATTTGCTTATCTGTATTAGAAAAGATGACAAGGAGTTAGAATGTAATATTAATATTTCAAATCCTTTGCTGCTTTTGGGGGGGGGTAGCCTAAGTACATAAGCCTTAGGATTTAAAGATACTGGCAAGTGCCAAGGTGAAAAATTACTCAGGATAAGGAGCATAAACAACCCCCATGGGGTCTGTCATTTGATGTAATTATATTTACAGAGAGGGTTGTTCTTTTTATTGTTCAGGAGAAAGCGAGCTGCAGCAGCGGATCCCTTTATCTGTGGCAGGGTAGAGAAAATGTACATATATATCCTATTTTTGAACCAAAAGACAAGGACGTTATCTTTCATTCTAAACTTCACTGTGTCTGAAGGATTTGTTTACTAGTGCAACATTTCACCTCGTAAACATGATTAACGTTTTGTTAGAATAACACGATTACGATTTATTAGGATACCAGCTCTCGCTTTCCATCCCGACTTTCACAGCTAGATTTGTGCAGATTCTCGCGTGGGAATGATCTGGAGGCACTACATCCTCACGCTTCGTCATATCTTTTTCAAATTCTCAGTTCAACAATTACATCCGCTCATCAGTAAACTTTTGATTTACCACAGACCTGTAAAAAGGAAATCTCAATTTCATAAAGGAAATTTGTCCTTTCGATCACAAACATTAAAACTGGACTCTGACTGATGCGAACCCCAAAATGTCTCCATGCATTACTGGAGTATCAGAATGCCTTATCTGAGATTTAGTCAAATGTCAGATTTGGATCACAGGTCGGAGAAGCACATTTTTAGTCAAAACTGCATTTGAACTGTATCAGTGATGGTGTACTATGAATAAATGCAATTCGCGCCACCCAACAATTCATCTGAGGTACCTCTCATTCATGTCAGTCAGTAAATGTGCCGCGGCATCCTAGGTGTGCAAGAGTAGAGAAAGAAAAGTGTTGCGTTGTCAAGGGGCGGAGTGGGGGAATACAAGAGGCGGGGCTTTTAAGTTTAGAGCCAATAAAAATATTTCCTGCTCTCCTGTCTCGAAACCCATTGGTTACAATATAGCCGTGCGTCACTCTGTTGTTGCCTGGTTTACTAGCCACTGCTAACTAGCGGTTAGTGGCAACGCCAACGATACACATCTCTCTTCCCATAATGTTTTAATGTTCTGAAATATACAACAGAGAATAATTTCTAAACGCTAGTTCTACCGTTTTAGGTAAGTTTGGTCCTCCCCACACGAATATGTAGGTCGCTAACTTGCTGTTAGTTATTGGCCAGTACGCTAACCTAGCTTGATGCATGCTCAATAATCCAGGTAAGGAAATCAGAGAAAGTTGAATCAGTTCATCTGGACACAACGTTTATTGGGAGAAACGTTTAATCACTCAGTCAGTTAGATAAACTTTCTGTGGCTAAGTTAACTTGCTTCTTAGAGCACGCTAACGGGGAGCTGAGCCGTCAACATTTGCTCGTGTGTCAGGTAGCTAACTTAAGGATGAACATAGCGGGACAAAAAGAGGCAAAGGGAAATGGATGCAGTTTCCCTGCCACTGGCTCGGTAGTGTCAGTTCAGATTAAAATGTGTTTCATTTGCTAGCTGAAGTCAGTTAACTTTTGATATTGAGGTTAGTTGAATAGGCTCTCGTGTTATAATTGTTGGCGCGCTAAAGTTGCTTATACATGTATCTTGACAGATGTGTAAGCAACATAGCCCATACTGTGACGTAAGAGTAAAGATAGTATGATCATTATTTCCTCATGATCAGTTAATGTTCATAACATTTACCTCCATAAAACTAAAATAAGTCCAGTAGATATGGCTAGTCACAGTGAAAATTTTGTGGGCATATTTTAGATGCAAGTTTAACTGAATTTGGTATTTTGCTGCAGACTCTTTGATTGCTCAAGGACGATGAATGGAAACCCTTCTTCAGCTGTGTGGAGATGACCGGCCACCCTTTAGGGCATGGTCAGAATGGGGCCAGACGTGCCCCTTCTTAACGAATACAAGCAGGAGTTCTTCTGGAAGCGCTTCCCTCAGACAGTGTTGGGGGGTCCACGCTTCAAGTTGGGCTACTGTGCCCCACTGTATGTCTATGTCAATCAGGCAGTCTTGTTCTTGACACCATGGCTGTTTGGTGGCATTGGTACCTTGCTTTGCCAGCTACAGCTGCTCAAGGAACTTCATGCTGCGGTGCTCTCTGGCATGCTCATGTTTGGGGCTGCAGTGGGTATTCAGGCCCTGGCTCTGTATGCTGCCCGGAGGAGTGGTACAGTGGAGCGATTAGGGGCACCCAACATCCTAGCTGATGAGGAGGAAGTGGAATTCACCAATTGTGTTGGCCCAGAGACTGTGAGGTTCATTGCCCCTGGGAAGAGGTTTGGTCTGAATGTGGTACTGCATACAGCCTTGGCTGGCGCACTCTGTGGCTTTGGGACATGGTATGTGTTCCTAGGCAGATTGACTGCTCTCTATGGTAGTATTGGTGTGTCACTGGTTGTCTTCATCCTGAGCTGGGTGACCCTATGTATAGCAGAGTATTCTCTAGTGGTCAACACGGCCACAGAGACAGCCACTTTCCAGGCACAGGACACATATGAGATCACCCCACTCACCCGGCCCCTCTACATCTTAATTTTCATCGCTGTGGACATGGCTGATAGGTGAGAAACAACACACTGAATGTCTTGACAATTGGAAAATTATCTAAAGGCATACTGTTTTATTTAAATCTAAAACTTGTATCAGTTGAAATAGATTAATAAAGGACCAAGTTGCAGTAATTCCGTCTATACTGTCATTCAGGTTCACAGGGACTATCCCTGAGCTCCAAACAGCCAATCAGGTTCTCCATGTGCTGTTCCTCTTCCTACCTCTGTTGTGGGCGCTGGGTCTGCTGTCTCCGCCGGATGCCTTGCTCCTCTGGGTGATGGAGCAGGTTCTCGTGTTTGGGTTTGGTGGCTCACCCATGTCCAGTAACTTCAGGTAAGTCTGGATGAGCTTGACAAAATCAAATATCACAATATTTTTGACTGAAGACCTTGAAATTGAAAATGTGACAATATTTTGGGGATGACTATTAAAGCTTTCATAAGATATTTAGATACAAGAACATTTTGAGACGTGATCATTAGTAATGTGGATATGATGACCAAGCAGGTAGAGGCATTCACTGTTCTTTTCACTCAGCTAGAACATCTAATAAGTTCAGAAAAATGTATCACTATTGAAAAGCAGCCTTTAAGACCAGGTAATGAAAACAGTTGAATTGTATCATGATATTAATGATAACCAGAATCCAAGATGATATCTGGTTTCATTGCAATATTGATATTATATTGATATACCACAGCTCTAACTTTTAGTAGAACCCGCGATTCTATCTTGATACAGTGTTTCATCAATAAAGTGCATTATTTGGGGGAGGGGGGGTTCAGTGACATATTTCTGCAATGAATTTATCAAAGATAAACACTATTAAAGGTATTGTTGTTTTGTCAGAAAATCATCAACATTGTTTCACAGTAAAATAAAACTTAAATATATCAGCACTATGATTACAATGCATGAACTGTTTGACTTGATGCTTTTTATCATATCGATTTGATGATTAATAAAGATCACAGTGCTTTCAAGTCAAGTCAATTTTATTTGTATAGCCCAATATCACAAATTATAAATTTGCCTCAGTGGGCTTTACAGCAACACAACATCCTGTCCTTAGACCCGCTCATCAGATAAGGAACAATTCCCTAAAAAAAACCTTTAACAGGGAGAAAAAATAGGAAGAAACCTCAGGGAGAGCAACAGAGGAGGGATCGCTCTCCCAAGACAGACATTGTGCAATGGATGTTGTGTTTACACAATTTTCAGAATACAACATTGAAAGACAGAATAACAGAATTTTAATGGAATTATAAAATTTAGGAAGAATATGATGCGCAGGATGCCGAGAGTGTCCAGGCGCCACCGGAACAGCCCAGGACCCAAGCCACGTGACCAGCATCACCATGTAAAAAAACAAAAAAACAAAAAAAACCAGGACAACAACAATTATATGGATTTATAAGATGTATAAAAAGAAAATGTGATGAGGGGAATGCCAAGCAGCGTCCAGGTGGCAACCACCGTCACCACGGAGACCTGGGAGGAGGACCAACTGCACGTGCACACAAGGGAGACTCACATGACACCATTCACACAGAGGACATCATTCAGAGAGAGAGAAAAGACGTGAGAGAAGAGAACAGTTTACAGTAGTCATTAGTCATAATTAAGTCATCAATTAATCATAATCTCTCTATAGTCATAATCGCTATAATCTCGTTGGCAGAACAGTGGTTGGTAAATTCATTGAGACAGAAACCGACCCACCATGCAGTACATGTTGTGAAGCACTCAATTTAAGGGCAACAAATTGTAAGCTAAGGCAGAAAGATGAGTTTTTTTAAGTTTGGATTTAAAGGACTCAACAGACTTTGATTGTCTGATGGCAGCAGGCTTTCAAATGACTTGTTGATCTTTCCTGTGCGCTTATAATATTCTGTGCTGTCACTTTTTTTTCTTCTGTCCAACAGGCTGCTGGTGATGTTTTTTGCATCTGTTGGTGTAGCTGTTTGCAATTTCTTCCTACCATCTACAATAAGTGTGGTTCTCTTCTCTATCTCCATGGGATTTCTCTTGAGCCTGGACCTCAGCCAAATTGGCACTCTCTGTACAGGGTCCAGGTCAGCTTTGGGGGACCATGGCTGGTGTAGGGGAGGATCACCCACTCCTCATGTTTCCTTTGGCTGGCATCTTGGCTGTAGGGAGCTGTTGCTGTACTTGAGCGTGCTCCTGGCAGCAATGGCAGAGGCAGGACTTTTGCATCACTTCTTCAGCATAGCTAAGCTCCAGAGCTTGGTTAGGGGACCCCAGGCTCCTGTCAGCTACCTCCTCCTTATCCTCTTTGTCCTCTGCTGGATTCTGAGAGAGATCCAGGGCACCTATGTCTTGGGAGGGGTGTTCCTCAACCCTTTGTACCCAAGAGGAATGTCTAACGTGCAGACATTTAAGCAGAGAAGCAGAGGTCTCCATGTTGCTGCAGTGATCAGAAGAGTCCTCCTCAGTTTGGGTGAGCTTGTCGTAGATGTTCATTTTGAGCCTCTGTCTGTCTCTGAGCTTGGTATTTGCTATGCAACAATGGTAATGTGAGGTTTTTTTTCTTTTATACTCCCATTTTGGTTATTTTGTTTCACTTCACAGTGTCTCCATTTGCAATGATAGCGTACCTCTCCATGGACAGCTCTCTCCAGGTGCTCCACACAGCTTCCCTTAGTGTGGGATTCACACGGGCCTATAGAGTGGTATATACACACATCAGCACTTACCCTTACACTCATACACTGTTTCCCACCTAAACATGAACATATCAAATATTGTGAAAATAATGTAAAAGTTAAAAATAAAGTTTTTCTCCTTTTTACTGTTCGAATCTGCCATAACATACGGTGAACATAATTGATTACAATGCCTTATGTTCAGTTTGTGTGGATGAAACTGGGTAATAGTTTTGTTTTCCATGTCGTTTTGCTGCATTTATATTGCTCAAACAACTTTTTGTTCACTGCATCTAGTGACCTTTAGCATGTGTAGTTTCAAAAAGCCAATTATAAACAACCATACCATTTACATGTATTGAAAAAAATCAGCAAAAATCTGGATGCTGTATTGAAGTTATGCTTACCCTGCTTTTGACCCCCCCCCCCCAAAAAAAAATTAGATGAAGTCATTTACATGATGGAGTAATGCCTTTATCTGTTCATGATCGGGTTATTTGTTTTCATGTAAACATATGCTCATTGATTCATATATAGATGATAACATATCAAAGGTAGACAGTGTTGACATGTTTTCTTCTTAACGTGTCCATGTTCTTGGGGTTAATGGCGTTTCTGTGTTTTTTTACAACATAAATAAACCAATTTGCATGAGTCCCATGTATGTCTTTATTTATTAATTTATATAGGCTGTTCATGTTGTTTCCATCTTGCATGCTCTGTTCTGTATTGATGTGTAGGTATGGCAGAGCCCAGAGGAGGCTCTACTGCAGATGGTGGTGGTAGTCTCAGTGCGCCTGATGGCTGGTGATAAGATGTTACCAGGCTGGGATAACTTGGGAACTGGAGTTCAGCTTCTTCTGGTGAAAACAACCTTTAACACTGAACCTTTTTTTTAACCATAGGTTATTTCTAAACATATATTGCAACTGCATAGGTTTTAAAAATGTTTTCATGCAGTGATTTCACATTTCTCTGACCCATTTCCTGTTTAAACTGACCAGAAGAGTTGCTAGTGCTGACAAATCTTTTCACTCTAGACTTGATTTGTGATTTTAAATCAATTGACTGTCTGTGCAAACTCCATTAACAATAGTTGGGGAAGGGGCATTCTGGACTTGTACAGTATTTATCTGAATTATTACACCCTAACCTGCCTCACATGATAGTAGTTCTATCATATTCAGTCCATAGAAAGTAATCCTGGTTACAGCTGCAATCTTTTTTCCTGCAATATTTTCACTGTGTAGATGTACATGTGCAAGACATCATCTAGTCAGTCATATTTTTGGTCATCTGTGAATAATTTTGATACTGATTCTTAGCTGTTCACTATAATTTCACTAGAACTGTTCACTATAATTTATTCATTTGTTTGTTTATTATTGATTTTGTACTAACAGTAAACAGTATTATAATAACAGTAGTATAAATAGAATTATATCCAGGATCCCAGTTGTTCTCAATTAGGTACTCAGGGACCCCCAGTGTTGATGGTGTTCTGTTCTGCCAGGTAGTTAATTACATTCACCTGTTGTGTCAGGTATTTCAGCCATCTAAAAAGGGGTTGGTGGTGGATGAGGTGAGCATAATGATCTACATAGAATAGAAAATCAACAACACTAAGGATCCTAAAGGACTGTACTGAGAACCATTACGTTATTTTGATGACATCTTTATTGCCAAAGGAGGGAAATTAAATTTTTAGACAAGGTTTACCTTGAAATCGGATGATCCGCTGTGGCGACCCCTAACGGGAGCAACCGAAAGTAGTAGTAGTTTACCTTGAAACCACATAGAAAAATGCCACATACTACAACAGGTAAAACATATACCACATAAACCTCGGCTAATTAGACCAGAGTCTGTCAAGTGCATGAACAATTTTAACGGCATCCAATGGTTGCCTGTTACTGCCTATCTCAGGTGGGCCTTCTGAGTGACAGAGTAGTTCAATTCCTGGCCAAGCTGAAGTTCACCGTGATGGTGCTAGTGACGTCGTGGACAGAGAAGAAGCAGCGTCGTCAGTCAGCTGGAACTCTCCTGGCCCTCAATGCCTCCCTGTGCCCACTGCTGCTGGCAGTGGTGACCCTCTCTGCCATGCTGTCTGCCCCTCTGCTTCCCCTTTTCACCCTACCCATCTTCCTAGTGGGATTCCCCCGGCCTCAGCGCAGTTGGCCAGGGCCCGTAGGTACTGCCTGCCCCTGCCCTGACTCCATCTTCTACCAGCAGATGAGTAGCAGTCTGGCTTCTGCTCTCAGAAGAGCCTTTGCCAGAGGGTCCCTGGGTGAGTCAGCAACAGCTGATTTCTCAAAATTCTCTTTCTGATATGTTCCTCTTTTTCTTTCACAAATGTTTTGGAAGCAAACAGTAACATTTCATGGTTTATGGTAACTGTGGAGTTAGTTTATTTTTCGGTAATTTGTCTTGGAATTCATATTTCTCTCTGCTGATTAAGCCTTGCTATTTACAGCCTGCAGCATTAAGAAACCCCCACTGCCAGGCTGCACTTTGGGATGTAAACAGAGCTCTGTCAGTGTTCACAATGGGTTTTTTTTTCTTACTTTGTGTGTTGACTCGTAACATTGTGAACTTTTGAGTGGGTCAAGCCTGGACTGTATGCAGATGAAAGAGCAGGATCGGGGCACCTCTTATAGATTAATATTATAGGAAACGTTAATGTTGTAAGCAGCTCATTGGAGCCGCTGGCAGTGATGCAAGCTTGCAGGATACTGTTGAGCTTGCTGTGAAGTGACCCGAACAAAATAGCTCTGATCTGTATTCATTACATCCAAATGTTTCCACACCATTAACGTTGTAATACTCTTAGGCCAACTGGAGCTGCTGCTGGGATTTTTGTACAGTGCTCTATGTGCTATCAGGAGGGGGCAAGTGGAGAGAAAACAAAAAACAAAAAACGGTGCAAGTACAAGCTTAATTATTTATGGATTGATGATTCAAAACAGAAAAGAAAAACTGCTCCAGTGATGTCATTCCTTAATCTTATTGTTTCCTTAGCTAGCCTGGGGTGCCCTAGTTGTGATGTATAATTCAGAACAAGTGCGTATTTGGTCCTTTTGATGCTCACAGTCTAAAGATGACTGTTTTGTAGTATTCTTTGTTTTTATGCCCCCCATGTGACATGGGAGGTTGTGCACCACTGAGCAATGAGCAAAAATGGAGTGTGTCCAGCATGTCACTTACCATCATGAGATAGTGTCTGTGACTATTATGAGATGTTATTATGGCACATGACATTATCCTTGAGCCAGGAGAACACTGGCCATCTTAAAACAAATGCTTTCATCACCTTGCCACCCCAATACTTCCACTTTGAAGTACACATTTTCCCATTCACTTAACTGTCCACAAAGAGATAATCTCCCATGCAGGAATCCTCTCCACAAGAGGATTGATTTTTTTTTTAGACAAATGGAAAGAAAGCCAAGGCTGAGAAAGAATTCAATATTTAGATCTGTGTGCAGTCAGCCAATGTAAACAGTAACATGACCTTCCTATGCAACTGAAATGATAAGCATCTCCCTGCAGCTCATCTGGCGACCAGGTTATCCACATAGTCAGCATTGAGACTCTATCTTGATGCAAAATGAAAGGGTTGTGTGACCTGGGGGTTCTTACTTATGTATACGTTATGTGTGCTTCATTCTCCTATGCCCTCAATTCCCACATCACAACATCTCTCTAACTTAACATGTTAGACGCGTGGGCTGCTGATGTTTTTTTTCTTCCTACCACAGGCTCTTTATCCCCTGGCTCTCACTTCCTTGGCCGCTTCCAGGACCGCATGGTATGGATAATGATCCTTGAGAGAGGATATGGCTACTGTACTGTCAATATTAAGGTCGGTATCTGTCCATTTCAGCATGGTAACACTTTGAACTCGAAAACTCTTCCATTGATTTGCATCAATTTTTATTTGGAGATTAAGTAGTGTGTGTGTGTGTGTGTGTGTGTGTGATTTTTTGAAGGGGCTGGAGCTGCAGGAGACTTCTTGCCACACAGTGGAGGCGCTGCGGGTGGATGAGGTGTTTGAGTGGGCTTTTGAACGACCTGAGAGGCTTGGTTTTACCCAGGGCCTTAACCTGCACTGGGGTAACTCACTCACTCCTTGTACTGCCCTCCCTGTGCGTGTCTACTCGGACGCCCAAAACGTGCTGTCTGGCATCATTGACTCTCATGACAACCTGAGGAAACTCCAGGATGACTTTCTGAAGGTGCTGGTCTGGTTGTTGCTGCGCTATGGTGTTCAAAAGCGCAAAGGCTGGAGCAGTGAAGACAGGCCAGGAGGTGGAGGCAGGAAGTCCCAGACCTCCCAGTTGGTTCAGTCTACACGTAACCTACCTGTGGAGGCTGTCATAGTGGAGTCTAATGTATCCTCTCTTAGGTTCAGACAGGACAGCTCCAGCCTTACCTCTTTTGGTGACTGGTCAGATGAGGATGACTTATTTGGGCCCCAGCCAGCAAGGCGGACAGTGGCATTGGTGAATACTGAGGCCCAGCAGGGACATACGGCACTGCAGATGGGGCCCTCCTTGCCAGGCTCTGTGGAGATGGATAGTCTGTTTGAAAACATGGCCCTCTCGGCCCTGCAACCACTGCAGCCTCTGGGACTGGGCCTTGGGCTGCCAGCTGTAGATAAGGGCCGGCCCCCAGAGGTCTTCACAGAGAGCCCTGAGTCTCTCCCTCATTTAAATTTCAGCTGTCCCCAGTCAGAGGTGTTCAACCTGCCCACAGGGTGGAGGACAGCCCCCTTGCCACCATCCCGCTTGCAGCAGCTCAGGCCTCTGTTCTCAGAGGACTGGTTTCGGTTTGCTCTGGGGCAATTTGGGCCTGTGGTGCAGGGCGAGGCTTCTGAGGACATGACCAAGACCCTGAAGGAGGACGAGGCCCTGAGGGAGCTCCACACTCAGGTGGCCCTGTCATGCCTCATCACCCTTGGTGCAGAGTCTGCCTTCACCAGTCCCAGCTATGTCTACAGGCTGTACTGCGGAGATGTGCCATGGACAGAGGGACTTGACTGGCTCTCTGCTAGTAAAGAACTTTATCAGCTTGCACTTAAAGCTTTCAGGTAAAATGGACAAGAGGGGCACACACTGTTTGAATCATTACAGCCACTAAAACCTTTTTATTCCTGTCACATGAAAAAAGGCCTGTGATTTTAAGTATTCCCTCCCTGTGTTTGGTGCATACGTTTAGGTTCAGTTTCAAGCTGCTGTTTGATCAGGCGAGTCTGGGGCCCATGGAAGGCCCTGGGGAATTATTCAGCACCTTGGAGGAATATGAAAGGGACTGGTATATTGGCCTAGAATCAGAGAAAGGCTGGCATGATAGTGTCCTTAAGGAAAAACCTTTCCTCTTCTCTCTAGGACATGACCTTACCATGGTAACCAAACACATCAGTCAAACTCTCAATACAGTTTTTTACTCCATTGCCAAGTATGCGGAACATCTCTGTGGTTACCTAACCTATAAAACTGGTTTAATTACTCATATACAATTGAAGTTATACAACAATACAATTAAGAGTACTGAGCCAATCTCATGAACATATAATACAACGAATTTCTATATTTACAGGGCACTTACACGGGGCGAGTCCTGTCCCTGCAGGAGCAGCTGGTGCAAGTGGGCCGTCTAAATGGAGAGGGGGTGCGTGGCCAGTGGGCCAACCTGTCCTGGGAGCTACTGTATGCCACTAATGATGATGAAGAGCGTTACAGCATCCAGGCTCACCCAATCATGCTGAGGAATCTGACTGTCCAAGCAGCCGACCCCCCTCTAGGGTACCCCATTTACTCCTCTGCCCCCCTGCATCTCCCCTGCTTCTGACCCATGGTCCTTTCTGACTGTGTCAACCCTCATACTTAAGGGAGGTGAAAGAGGCTGCCTTTCATTCAATACCACAACTTCATTTCAAAATGAATATTTTTTATATCCAAATTCCTGTGAAAAGTAGAATAAAAAAGGAAGTACACATAATGGTGAACTATGAACTTTATTACTAAAATTGATTGTTAAATTATTTACAAATTTGCTTTTCACTTGAATTTGACTTTACGGCGCTTATTGCATCCCTCTGCCGCACATGAAGACACTGTAGCGTTAATGCTACAATCTTTTTTTTTAACCCTACATTACAACAGACGAATTGGCTTTGAACATATCTGTCTCATTCCTGTGAGTTATCTCTTTTGTTTCATTGATTACTTTTGATAGATGCACGTCCGTTTTGTGGATTCTTTTATCAGTTAAATTTCCATGCTTTAATAAAAGTGAATGAATTTGTCCTTTGAGAACTAACCAGCATATTACCTCCGATTTCACTGTACTTCTCAGATTTCAATTTTCCTTGGCATCCATGATAAAAAGGGAAGGGAGGTTTGTTTGAAGGGAGGTTAAGTTCAAGGATGTGCCTTGATTTTGTCTTTGCTGTATATGTAATGTGGTTAGTAAATACTTGCTATTGTTTTGTTTACAGTGCACTTGTTTACAATGTTGAATGAAGAGTTAATTGAATTTGCCATTGTCTCTTGTAAATATTTTGTGTAACTGTATATACTTATAATAAAAAGCTGAAGAGCAAGCAAACTTGGACTTCGTTGTCAGGCATACACAGTACGTGCCAATAGTAAAAACATGCCAATTAGCCTTGAAGCTGTTTTATATTAATGTTTGTGTGAACCACAGCAGTTTGCCATATTTTGAACATCACAAAATGGATTTGCCTTGTTAGAGGAATGCAAACCTCTGTTTCTATCAAGTCTTTCATCTCATTTGGAACACACTGAAATCGCAGAAGGTGACAGCTCTTCATAAACTGTTATGCCATGCAAAGAAATCGAAGCCTTTCAAGTTGATGTGGCCTCAGACAGTTTCCTTGAAAGATCATGAATTTGTGCAGGTTAATCTCTCTCAGTATCCAGTTCTTGAATTAGGAGTCAAGTTTTCAGGAGATCTTGGGCTTTGTAAAATACACAGTGTCTGCATCCTGGAAAATAAGAAAACATTGATGGTAAACTAAATGATAACTATGTAAATGGGGTACGAGAAGTCTACTTCAAAACACGAAATTGCTTTGGGTCTGCTTATTAATGTGCAATTGCACACCAGTAAGCTGCAACCATAATGTGTTCATGTTTCTTTGTAGCTGAGAAATCCTAATAATTTTAGGAGTTTTTGAACCAGCAAAGAATGTTTTCTTTCAGAATGATTTCAGTTTTATTGAAGCACTGGAGAGTATTGATGCAAGGTAACCCAGCAGTCAAGGGTTTAGAGAACTCCTGTAAATGAGCTGCATTTCATAAATTTTGCAATAAATTATTAAATTGGACTTTTCTATTCATGATTTATCTATCACGTCTATGACCTTGACACTGCTTGCCTGCAATAACCTCACTTTTTTTGGAAATATCTTCAGGCTATAGGGAGTACATCTTGTCTCCATCTTTCAAAATGATGCTGCATCAGAGGCCTGACAACAGCATTCTCCCAATTCAATCCATCTGACTTGGTTATCGTCCTGAGATGCTAAAATGTCTGGCCAGTAGGATGATAACCTTTTCCTGCATGGCCCTCAGATGTCACTGTCCAGCAGAGGCCACCATACACTCTGGTCAATCAGTCAGTCAACCAGCACTGCTGGGATATAATCATGCTCACCGCCATACCTTGGCTACCCCTTTTTTTCTTATGCTGAAGCAAGGTCAGTAACGGCTGAGCTCCCCCCAGCTGTTAACGAAACGGCTCTAAATAGTGTCAGCCATGCTCTGCCTTTCTCAAGTTTTCTTCTCTTTTTTTTCCTCATACAATTTGAATCCCTAAGTCCCAGATCTTATGTGTCAAGGTCAACTTTAAACAACAACAATTATGAGGCCATGTGTGGGCAAACAGAAGCAGAACACAATGCACGTTGTGTGTAAGGCACTGCCTGATACCCTCCATGGAAGATGAGACTTTATGATCCAACTCCTGCAAAGTCTGCATAGATGCAAACTACAGCAAGTCAAGGAAGGTTTTTAATATCAAGTGAAGGGGGAAAAAATATTAGTATAATATTACACTGAATATGTGGCAAGGTAAATATTTTCTCCATGATGCTGAAAAATCCATGAATATGAAATGATGTACCTACCAGACCAGCTTTAAAATTCTGCACTCGTTTTCTTCCCAGCACGTCTGTGATAAACCATGCCCATGAAGGAGCATACTGCCACACATATTGAAAGAGGAGAAAGGGTTGTTGTGCGATCCACATTTCCTTGACACCATTGGCAATGCCTAGCAGGATTAAATGTACACATCGCTTTGTGGCCATCTTGTGTTGCTGGTCACCAACTGTGAGAAAAGGCTAAGATGAGAAAGAAGCAGTCATAGGGTTAACACACCTAACACACCATTACTGAAATGGCTCCTGTCACACCAAACAATACTGAGCACGAGGATGCCAACACAAAACAACTTTACTCTTACAGCTTCTAAATAAGCTCCATGACAAATTAAAAAGCATTACCTTGCCCAGTTCCTCTGTGAAAGCATTGTGGACAATCTGTGACTGCACAGGCCCTGGACACACAGTGCTGATGAGTATTTTGGGATAGTCGGTCAGCTCAGTCCGAAGAGAATTGAAGAAGCCCTGTGCACATTATGATATCAGTAGTTAGTAACAGCAAGCACTCACTCAGATAAAGTCAAATAAACACAAGATAAACTTGAGCGAAACACTTAATCCACTCAACAAAATAAGTCAAGAGTGACGAGATCCTTCGAGAGCGATACTGTAGCGCCTGAAAATCAAACTGAGGAAAGTACAACTAGGACCACAATTTACAACAAATAACGGCAGTCTGAATACTGACAGCAACAAAACTGAGCCCTAAAAATGAAAATAACACTAAGATTAAAGCCACTTGATTATCTAGCAGTCATAGCTCTGGCACAAACGTAACAAGGCGGAGTCACCTGCAGAGCATGTTTGCTTGCACAGTATCCTGTTTGTAGAGGAGCCCCTGCAAGGCCTGCTACACTGCTGATGGCCACAACACTCCCGGTCCCTCGTTGCGTCATGTGAGGCAGCACCTGCTTGGTGAGCGAGACGGTCCCCAGGAAGTTCAGGTCCATCAAGGCCTGGTACACATCCAAGTTGGTTTCTAGGCACAGAGAGCGCTGGCTACGGCCGCCGTTATTAATTAGGACATCGATCTGAATTAGGATACAAATGTCAGACAAAATGTAAGAAAATGATCTGGTTCTTGATAATGGTTTTTAACTTGCAACACTGGGCTATGAGAATGTGGTGTAATCATAATTAAGCCTGTCTACAGTATAAAGACATGCTGAACCATTCAAAGAAAAAGGTAAACTGTATGATTAAATAATTGAATCTATCTCTGAATCAAGCATGAACTTTGTTTCTTAAGCATGCCACTATTAAAATTTGGATGAGGATGATGGTGCTTTTAATTTGACTCTGTACTTGATTTTATATATAGCGTTTTTTTCAAAACCGTCAATGGTGTTGAGTGCTCGACTAATGAGGAGCGGAATATCAACACGGATGCAGGATTAAAAATTTTTTCGGGGTCCGCGGTGGTGTAGCGGTCTAAGCATCGGCTTTGTGTCGATGCAGTTGCCCACGGAGAACTGGGGTTCGCGCCCCGGTCTCGTCAGATCCAACTATGGCCGGACTCGATGAAGCAGCAATCGTTGGCAACGCTGTCTTCGGGAGGGGGGCGGAGTCGGCTTGTGTTCGTCACGTGAATGCGTCTCTGCGTGTCGGAAAAAACTGGTTCGGCCTGGAGTCGCCTTGTCACGAAAGTGGGGAGGCGTGTCCTTCCAGACTGCCGGCCGGAGAGATACAGTTGGCGAACGCATGCAGTACGAGGGTGGGTGTTTGAATTAAAATAGGGATCGATTGGCCACTAAATTGGAAGAAAAAAGGGAAAAAAAGAAATAAATTTTAAAAAAAAATCTGTTTTCCTGCATCCGTGTTTATATATATATATATTGACAGCTGATGATTGCTTATGGCATGAAACAGGCTTTGTACTGTCTCATAAAAAATTATTTGACTCACTGGATAATATATATATATGTCTTTAGACTGTGGGAGGAGAAAACTGGAGGAAACCAATGCAGACACGGGGAGAACATGCAAACTCCACACAGAGGATGACCCCCAAGGTTGAACTATCATGGGGCTTGAACCCAGGACCCTTGGTGTGAGGCGACCATGCTAACCACTGTGACACTGTGCCGCCCTATGGACCTACATCTACATGTTCAAAGACATGTAGGTCAGGTGAATCGGCCATAATAAATTGTCCCTAGGAGTGAATGTGTGTGTGAGTGTTGGCCCTGTGATAGACTGGCGGTTTGTCCAGGGTGTCTCCCCGCCTGCCACCCAATGATTGCTGGGATAGGCTCAAGCATCCCCATGTCCCTGAGTAGGATAAGCAGTTTGGATAATGGATGTATGTATGTATATATATATATATATATATATATATATATATATATATATATATATATATATATATATATATATATATTATGTGTAGTGTTTTCCCCCCGAAAAGAAAGAAACAGTCATGAAGAAACACTCAAAGGTAGGGAAAGTGCTCATCAAATAAGGAGCAAAATAATCCAGTGAGTCAAGTAAATTCTTTATGAGATAGTACAAGCCTGTTTCATGTCATAAGCAAACATCAGCTGTCACTAAAGCTACTTGGGAAAGAACATACCATTTATTGCCTCGTCATGTACATCACGTGCACAACGTCCAATGGGGAAGGGAGAGGTGCGAGATTCAAAAATTCAAAAACACGTGATCGCTAATGGTCCAATGGGTGGCGGGGCTATTGGCATGATTTATTTATAATTACAAAATAGGTGCTTATATCTATGTCTGCGGCTGCTGGCCAATTCATTCCTTTTATTCAATGTGGACATTTCTGATTTGCAAATGATAAAATATTTTTCAATTAGACATAGATTGCACATTTTACTACTTGTTGAATATGCCCTGTTCTTCTAGAGGATTTTCCAGGTGGTTGAATAATAAATGTTTCTGTCTGCCAGTGACCAAATAGAGACATACATCAGTCTAACAGAGGGAACATTCAAAAAGAGGTTTAATGCACACGTGTAGCTTTAGAAACAACCATTTAAAGAATGTAACATCTTTAAGCTGTTACATTTGGTCATAATATCACACACACACACACACACACACACACACACACACACACACACACACACACACACACACATATATATAGCAAGGCAATTTAAAATGTATACTCAGCATTTACTGTGACAGGACCATGGTAACCTAAAACTTGTGTTTGATTTGTTAATCAAATGGAAGTGAATGTTCTGAATTCCTTGAATAAGGAAGAAAAAGAAATGGGAAAAGAACGTAAATTAACAAGTGCATTGACCTCACTTTGCCAAAGTGCTGGATAGCAGCTTTTGCTTTTGCCTCATGGGATGTCCTCTCCAGCAAGTCAAGTGGAAGAACCAGAATATCCTCATCCTCCAAGGTGGAACACTCTTCAGTGACAAATGAAAAAACCAAACTATTAACCGAGTGAGACTTAAATTGACAGAGGAGAATTAAATACTATAAGCTGCTGTTGTTCTGTTAAGAAGAGGCCATATCAGGCGATATCACAGCTGGCCTTTGTCCTATGGCAATATAATACAATACAATATAATTAGTACAGTATAGAGTACAATATGTTGTACAATAATATTCATTACTGTGGCATACTGTGCTGCACTCACAAAGCTTTTTTTATGACAAAGTTGGCTGTGTATAAGACAGTAATGAAAATTTTTTAACTACTTTATTGATCCCCGTGGGGAAATTCTTTCTCTTGCATTTAACCCATCCTAGTTGTGTAGCTAGGAGCAGTGGGCAGCCGCCGTGCAGAGCCCGGGGACCAACTCCAGTTCATCTTGCAATGCCTTGGCCAGGGGCACAGACGGGAGTATTAACCCTAACATACATGTCTTTTTGAATAGACCTGTTTGCACCTAGAATGGTGCAAAAGAATGGTACAAAAGGATCTAGTGTAAATGATCTCAGACAACAAAAAAAAAATTTTACTCACCCAAACAGCGTTGTTTCACCCTATTCAGCTCATCTACACGGCGAGCAGATAGAATCAGACGAGAGCCACATAGAGCCAGCTGATAGGCTAGCTCCTCTCCAATGCCACAGGAGGCTCCAGTGACCCACACCACCAACCCTCTCAACTTGGCCTCTACAGTTATCATCAACACATGCATATGTTTGCATATCATTTGCTGGGGCTGTGAATAGTCTACACAAGTTTATGCCAAGCTTTGAGCTTATACCTGTTAATAGCATGAAAATTAGACCATGCTTAAGTGGAAGATGCATGGACAAAAATTGACATTACTTAAAATATCTGATATGGTTGCTGTAATACCGCCCCCCCCCGCGCGCCATATTATTGGTTTAGTGTTTCCTTAGTCCCTTTGTGTGTGTGTGTGTGTGTGTGTGTGTGTGTTACTCAGGGCCTCGCAATACTTTGCAGGAATTGTAGGTAAAAGTGCAGTTGTACTGATTACTGTTGTTTTGTTTTGGGGTTTTTTTGCCGGGGGGGAGCAATTACTGAGTAACCGTGGGGTCTAACAGTGTCAGAAGATAAAACTTTGAAATCGACCAATCAAACACTCCAAAACAAACTGAGAAAGGTGTCGTTGTGGTTTTTACTTGCCCGGCTTGGTTCCTACCGCACATGCCCACAGTAGGGTGAAGTCAGCATCGGCAAAAATAAAACGCACAAACTGAATCAGCAAGTAAAGTGGTATGAAATAACACACAGCAGCCAGGAGGAAACAATCCATTTTCCTGACGTGAATGAAAACGTCGCCCAGTGCTAAAGCTACCCTAAAGATTAAAACGTCGCATATGTCACTTCCGGTTTGATAGTTTCGAGATAAAAGCCCGTGTTATTTAAAGTTTCATAGTCATACTAAAATTAATTTTACATAGTACTGTGCGAAGATTACACGTGTCTTTTGGAAAGATTGATGCTCTGAAAGGTTTTTACTTGATTTATATTTGATGACAAACTGTGACCTTAGGGGTTTAGGGAGATACATGCTTATATCCTCAAGTATTCGTTCAATTGTCCTCGATCACGAAATTAACATTTACTAATTTTATAACACCACACGTGTTTCTTTACTCAGTACAACTATAACATTATATTTCTATTCGATTATGTTCTTTATTCTGTTATTATATATTTGGCGTGTTCCCCTTTCTCTTACATCTGTAAAGCTGTTGTCCTCCTGGCTGTCAGAGCTGTCAGGTCAAGGGTGGTCGTAACTTACCCCTTAAAATTAAGAGCTCCCCAAACGGTTTGGTGCCGACGACATACGAGAAGTTACTAAACGACAAACAGCTAACAACACAAACTGTTACTGCTTCTTATTTGTCCATGAAATCTATTTATGTATTTTATATAGTATTAGCAAGTTGGTATAATTTCCTAGTATAGGAGTATAATGGCATTAGTATACACACACACACACACACATATATACACGCACACTCACATATATACACGCACACACGCACACACACACACACACACACACACACACACACACATACATATATATAGCATTTGTGTTTTAGGAGGATAGTACACTAATATTCTATACTACTGATTCACTAATACTAGTCAATGTTAGTACATTAGTAGCATAGTAAATTATTACTGTAATATTCTAGTATAATAGTAATAATCTTCTTCTTTCGACTTGTTCCCTGTTTGTCAGGGGTCACCACAGCGGATTTTACGGTCTCCATCGGTACCCTGTGAGGGCACAGCATCAATGGCGGCCGTTGTTAACCCGGGCCTTGACTGATCTGGTATGGAGCCTCGACCGATCTGGTACAGTCTTGTCAATCCGCATATTGATTTGACAAAATTTTACGTCGGATGCCCTCCCTGACACAACCAGTAACCCTATGGACAGGGGCACAGGTAAAGTGCCGGATGCCATCCCAGTAATGGACTTGCGGCTATGCCTGTCGCCACAGTATAATAATATTAGTATATTTGTATAATTTGTATGTATTAGTATATTCATAATTTACCTACAGTAATTATAAATCTAAGTATATTTGTGTAATTTGTTTGCATATTTTTATCAGCTTCAAACTGACTTCTGCATTCAAAGTTCCCTTTGGAAGAATAAAATGATTCTATTCTTTTCTTTTCTTTTCTTTTCTATTCTATTCTATTCTATTCTATTCTATTCTATTCTATTCTATTCTATTCAGCCCTGTTTGGATGATGTCATGTTTTTAAGAACGCAGCCCGCAACATCCGGGTCCTCTCATAATGTTTAGCTCTTCGGTTCCCAGCGGCTAGCTAGCAAGCTGTCAAAGCTGTCAAGTGGAGAGGCTGAGGCTAACGTTTCGGCTTCTCTCAATTTGGCCACAACAGCTCCGGCCCAAGATTGAATTAGATAATTATTTATAATATAAACTGCGTCGCCAGTCGAGAAAAGTAATGCATCCCTGGTTTACGCAGAACAGGGAGTTCCGCACTTTCACAAATTATATGCACTGAGTTTGGGAGTCGACTGCTAGCTAACTAGCTAGCTAACTTAGCTAACCGCAGCCCCCCTTTCATCTCGACGGCGTACCCTCTTAACTGTGGCCACTCGGCCCTTGTCAGCGTCGCAGTTTTTGTCGTCGTTAACCGATCTCCTGTACATTAGGTAAGTCGTGGCTTAAAACGGCAGCTCTCAAGCTCACTGCCATTCTGCTGAGGAGTAACTCCGGTTAGCTGGTCGTATTTGGCGACTGAGAAGGCCCCAGGCTCTCCTTGTCGTACGTTAGCTAACGATGATGGAGGGGAGGCCCGACAAAGTTAGCCTGTGAGGGACAAGGGTCAACGCTCGCAACGAGGCAGAGGTGTTTGTTTATTTTGTTTTTGCTCTACCTAGGGTTGTCAAAACTTATTATTATTTTTGTTTATTTTATTATTTTTTTGTGAATAGGCGTCGGAGAAAGCCCCATTCCATTAGCAGTTTCTCGTCAGTGTGACAATCAAAGCTACGTTGACATTCGTTTTGGACAATTTTTCTGAAATGTGGCTTACACTGAAGTTGACGATTAACCGGACAGTCGGTTAATTCTCATTGGAGGCTCTTTGCTTTAAAATAACGCCGGCGTCAACTAGAAGCTGGCTTTGTTTGGGGAAGTTAGCCTGCAGTGAAGGGGCTCATAGATGCTGCTTAATATTACGCCAAATGTTTTACTAACTAGTTATCGTAAACGTTGCTTTAAGATTAAACTTTTAACATGCAGTGGTTAAGAGCCGGTTTTAAATTTGATCTGTGCTAGCAAGTCTGTGCGCCTAATATGTTGCCAAATATGTACCCAAGTCTACTATTTTTAGACCGGAGCAGGGTGCCTGAACTCGGCTCCCAAGATCCTAATCTTTTTGCCATAAAAGGATGGCAGCTCTACCGTCTGTTTTATCCAATTTGTATTTTTAAAAATGCCATTCTGCAGTAGCGATATTAATTTTTGGGAAATTGTTATAATAATTCTGGAAAAAAAAAGCTCCCTGATAGCTTGAAATGAACCAGTGGGTTTACACATTGTGCCCTGTTGCCGCTAATCTCAGAATATTCTGCATCCATTTTATCGTTTTTATTAATTCATTGCTTTTCTTTTTAAAATATTTAATTTGTAGGTTATAAGAGGGACACAATGGGGGCGTTTTTGGACAAGCCAAAGATGGAAAAGCACAATGCCCACGGTGAGGGTAACAACCTGAGTTATGGTCTGAGTAGCATGCAAGGCTGGCGAGTTGAGATGGAGGATGCACACACAGCTGTAATTGGTCTGGCTCATGGTCTTGACCTCTGGTCCTTCTTTGCGGTGTATGATGGGCATGCCGGCTCCCAGGTTGCCAAATATTGCTGTGAGCACCTCCTGGAGCACATCACCAGCAACCCAGACTTCCAGAGTGCTCTGCAGGAAGAACCCTCAGTGGATAGTGTGAAGAATGGAATCCGTACAGGTTTCCTCCAGATTGATGAACACATGAGGACCATCTCCGAGAAGAAGCATGGTGTGGACCGCAGTGGCTCCACTGCGGTAGGAGTGATGATATCCCCAGGGCACATCTACTTCATCAACTGTGGAGACTCACGAGGACTCCTCAGCCGGGGTGGAACTGTGCATTTCTTCACACTGGACCATAAGCCCAGTAACCCTTTAGAGAAGGAGAGGATCCAGAATGCTGGTGGCTCAGTCATGATCCAGCGTGTTAATGGGTCTTTAGCCGTATCACGGGCTTTGGGAGACTTCGACTACAAGTGTGTCCATGGAAAGGGCCCCACAGAGCAGCTTGTCTCACCTGAGCCTGAGGTGTATGCAATAGAAAGGTGTGAGAAGGAAGATGAGTTCATTGTGCTCGCTTGTGATGGCATCTGGGATGTCATGGCAAATGAGGAACTGTGTGAGTTTGTCAGGTCAAGGCTAGAAGTGACAGATGATCTTGAAAGAGTCTGCAATGAAATCGTAGATACCTGCTTGTACAAGGTATTGTATTTCTTCAGTAACAGCCCAATTAATTGCCTTACACATTTGTCTGTTTTAAGTATCATGATTAATTTAAGTAACCATTGTATATGTTCTTTTTTCTCTTCAGGGAAGTCGGGACAATATGAGTGTTGTGTTGATCTGTTTTCCAGGAGCTCCAAAAGTATCTTCTGAAGCTGTAAAAAGGGAGGTGGAACTGGATAAATACCTAGAGGGCAGAGTGGAAGGTAGAGAAAAACTCATAGAAATAGTTTTTCTGCTCAGTTGGTCATAAAAGATGAAATATTAGCACATTACCCTTTTGGCTTTTTGGTGCTTTGTTGTTCTTTTCTTTTGGAATTGTACAGTGCACACCTGGTAATGTGACCATTTCCTCACCCATGTCTTTTAAACCGCTTAAAATTTGTTTTCTATCAATAGAGATCATCAAGAAGCAGGGTGATGAAGGAGTACCGGATTTGGTCCATGTGATGCGGACATTAGCATCTGAGGACATCCCAAATCTCCCTCCTGGAGGAGAGCTAGCAAGCAAGTGAGTTATATGAATTTCGGGAGTTTTTTTTTTTTTGTTAAGTTGATTACTATACAGTTATCTGCTATGATTGTTTAATCAGTAAAAACCATATTTGGTTTTCTGTTATTGTCATGAAAGATGACCTTATGGAGGGTTTTTTTTCTCCTCTCCCTCAGACGCAGCGTCATTGAAGCAGTGTACAACAAACTCAACCCCTACCGGAGTGATGACACAGTAAGTACCCCAGATTGTCTTGGAACAAACTAAAACTCCTGTAGGTTTCACATTGATTGTGCATGCTTGTTGATGTGTGACTAACAAGTTTCAAACCCTGGTGTTATACATTCCATTACTGTTTAACAAAAAAAAAAAAAAGAAAAGTGGAATGAGGAACAACAGCTTTGTATTCTATTGGTATTCAGGACTATAATGGATTCATTATATAATATTTCAAATTGCTGTCAAAACAAATCACTAAAATGCAGCGATGTTGAAATAGATATCTGTGGCTAACGCCAGCTGAACACAGTAAAACAATTCCATCTAAAGAAGTCCAGTTAACCTTCATTTATGAGTTAACGCCAACTTAGATTAGGAGTTGCAGTGAAGCAGAGTAAACATTTGGATGATAAGTACAAAGCAGTGATTATTTTGCATTTGTGTTTTTGCAAAATATTTTTAAAATCAAACTTTTCAGGCTCTCTAAAGGAGTTGGTAACTTTTTAAAATTCCAACATGGATAAGGCATCACAAATCATATGTAATGCGTCCTTTGAGACTTAAAACTAAATTAGCCTGTGTTGTATATCAAAGCAAGCAGGTCACAGAGCTGTTGTCCTGTTCCACTGAGATATTGTGCTTTAAAACTTACATTAGATAAGCTCACTACATCAGCTTCTTGTCATTATGAACCGTTTTTTGGTCCTTCACAATGAAAACTGCTACCTAGTTGCATTTTTAGGGAAATAACAGAAAATTGTTAATTTGACATTAGTTAAATAGTCATCTTTTATTAGAGGGTCTATGTCATGCAGGACACAAGTCACAAGTGTGTCGAAGCAAACACTCAAGTTTGCTTCATTTCATATTAAGAAGTTAATCACAATCGCAATGCAACTAATGCCTTAATTGACAATTTGGTAGAATCAACAAGTCAGTGTATCCAAACTTTTTTTTTCTGGGGCTTTGTGGGTTCCCTTTGAGTAACACTTCCGAGACTGGTACATATTATGCATTAGCTCCCTGTAAAAGTGACATTCCTGCATTGACTAATAAAACATCATCCCACCCCACAACAACTGAAATTTGATTGCCTAAAGAAATACAAAACATGATACTAAATGGGAAATTGTCTAAAACAAAGAAAGCCCACTGGTTTCTTTGAAAAAGTAGCAGAAACCTAGAGCTGTAAAAAAGAAAAAAAAAGAAAAAAAAAAGATGTTTCTTCTGTATTCACTCCATGTACAGAAGAAAAGAGCATTGGGCCTCATTCATCAATCGTTTGCACATACAAATTTGTTCTTACACACCCATGGAATTTTTTTAGCTCTCAACATTGTCTGACAACTAGAGCCTGATGGTTATTTGTAATTCCTTCTCCCTAACATCTATTGTCTACCTGGTGCAGCACACCCATGGAATTTTTTTAGCTCTCAAGATTGTCAGACAGCCAGAAGCAAAGCCTGATGGTTATTTGTAATTCCTTCCCCCTAACATCTATTTTCTACCTCTTGCAACGAACCATTACCCAGGCTTGCAAAGACGACAGCGTTAGCCAATTGGTGTCTAAATTCAGGGGTTACCCAGGTTCTACACTGGTCTCTCAGACAAACTTCAGAAAAAAATTCCATGTGTAAGAACAAATTTGTACATACCAACGATTAATGAACGAGGCCCAATATCCAAGTGGATGTTTGTGTGTTGTTTTTTTACACCTGTCTTTCAACTGTCCATTTGACTTGTATATTGTCATTCATGTTTTAATATTTTCCACTTCACAGTACAAATAACATTGTAGGTGAATCATTCCCATTTGTTCCATTTTATATAGGCCTATTCTCTGTGTAAAGTTGTTTTCTTAATCCTTATTTGACTGATTTGATTCAAGATGTGACACTGGTCCAAGCTATTTTGAATGTTTTCTCATTCAGTTTTAGGAACAATGTAAACTCAATTAAGACTATCAGAATCAAATTGAAGATTTGAGACATGCTCATAATGTAGCTGCACCTAGTGAGAATGTAGATAGGCAGGTGGGCATATGCACGGTATATTTGCTAACTTTGACTTTTAATGGGTATATCTTGAAACTGCCTCATGGTGTTTTATTGATTTGGTCACTGCAGAATTTATTTGAGAGCTTTTCCTTTGCGATCAAATTTTGCAACTATTTAGTACGACTTGATACATGATGCACACAACATACATGAAATCTCTTCAGTTTGCTATAATCAAGCACTGCTATAAATCACAATAGGCTCTTGTCAGATTGGGCTTTGTTTTGACTGATATGGAGCAGATGGAATACAAGAGTTTTTACCTTTGGCTTGTCATCGCACTGGAACAGAACGTACTCTAGCAGTTGTATGATCTGTAGGAAAAACAGTAGGATAGATCTAAAATATACATACGGGCGTGACTTGCCTTTTGCCTTAATATCAATACTACGTATATTGTGTTTGACATTTGTCATTCATTTGGGACACAAACTAAATTTCAAGTGTTATGAAATTATAAGGCCATCAGAAACTAATTTAATTTATTTATTTTTTGTCTTTGGCAAGTACAAAATAAAGCAAAAAGTATAGAATGTGCTTTCAAGGGCAACAGTGGTTCAGTGGTTTAAAAGAACTCTCAATTTGATGTGCAGCTGGGATTTGGGGTCACAGTTTGTTTGTGTTATAATACAGTTCTGGCAGAAGATCCTTTTGCGTGTGTTCAAAAACCTTTTCATGTCGACTGTGATGAGGTTTAATAATTATGTACCATGCTGGCTGTAGACAGTTCAGTTATCCAAACCAAGTTAACAGTACAGCCTGCAGAAATATGATTTTCAGCAGACGCAACTGAAACATGGTTTCACGTCACAAGGTAAAACACTAGCCCTGACTTAGCTGAATCTCAACCATCTTACCCTCACTGTCGTACTGCCTGGATCACAATGGTAGCATATGTGTGCAGTTTAGGCCTGAATTTATTTTTATTTTTGGTACTAGGACAAATTGGCCTTTTCAGCATTGTTCCATCAGGCTAAATGTGTGTATAATGTATACACTGATGAGCCAAAACGTTATGACCACTTACAGGTGAAGTAAATAATGTTGATCATCTCCAAACAAGGGCACATGTCAAAGATAGATTAGATGGTAAGTGAACAATCAGCTCTTGTAGTCAACGTGTTTGATGCAAGGGAAACTGGCAAGAGTAAAGACCTGTGCAACTTTGACAAGGGCCAAATTGTTATGGCCTGACAACTGGGTCAGAGCATCTCTGAAACAGCAAGGCTTGTGGGGTGCTCCCGGTCAGCAGTGGTGAGTATCTACCGACAGTGGTCCGAGGAGGGGCAGACTACAAACCGGCGACAGGGTATTGCCACCCAAGGCTCATTGATGCACAAGGGATACGAAGGCTATCCCGTCTGGTCCGAACTGACAAAAGGTTTACTGTGACACAAGTCACAGAAAATTTTAATGATGGTTACCGGAGGAATGTGTCACAACATAGAATGCATCGCACCCTGCTGCACATAGGGCTGTGTAGCCGCAGACCGGCCAGGGTGCCAGTGATGACCCCTGTCCACTGTCGAAAGCGCCTACAATGGGCACGCAAGTATCTCAGCTGGACTGCGAGGCAGTGGAAGATGGTCACCTGATCCGATGAGTCCCGTTTTCTTTTAGATCACATGGATGGCTATGTACGTGTGCGCTGTTTACCTGGGGAAGTGATGGCTCCAGGATGCGCTGTGGGAAGACAAGCCGGTGGAGGGAGGGTGATGCTCTGGGCAATCTTCTGTTGGGAAACCCTGGGTCCGGCCATTCATGTGGACATCAATTTGACACATGCCACCTTACCTAAACATCGTTACAGACCAGGTACACCCCTTCTTGGCAATGGTATTCCCTGATGGCAGTGGCCTCTTTCAGCAGGATAATGCATCCTGCCACATTGCACACATTGTTCGGGAATGGTTTGAGGAACATAATGAAGTGTTTGAGGTGTTGCCTTGGTCTCCAAATTCTCCAGATCTCAATCCAGTTGAGCATCTGTGGTATGTGCTGGACTGACAAGTCCGATCCATGGCGGCTCCAGGCTTGAAAGATCTGCTGCTAATATTTTGGTGCCAGATATCACAGGACAACTTCAGAGGTCTTGTAGAGGCCATGCCTCGGCAGGTCGGCGCTATTTTGGTGGCACACAGCACCAACAGCATATTAGGCAGGTGGTCATAATGTTTTGGCTGATTAGTGTATGTATGTATACTCCTCAAAAGTGACGCATGAGGAAATCACTTGTAGCAAGTGAACATATGTTATCTTTTTTACATTCCTGTCGTTTGTAATTAAACTCTGCCACAGTTTCTTTTGCATGCTTACTCCCACTTCTTGTTGCAAAAGGTGTGGGGGGAAGAACGTCTACATACACTAGTTTGTCAAGTTTAAAGTACTAAACTAGTAGTACCATTTGGCTCATTTTCCATGTAATACCTTTATGTCAAATAGCCTCAATCCAGCCCTAACAATTGCTCATTTTTATCCCCGTTTTCTTGCAAACCACAAGTGTTGTAGCTTTGGAATTTGGTGTAATAAATTGATATGTGGGCAGCTTTATCAAAGTTATGATCGCTTGGACAAAATATATGGTCAGCCTGACCAATCAGAACTGGAAAAAGTTGCTTTATTCAAGTAGGTACATATAAACAGACTAATGGTGTGCACCCAGTCAGGGTGCTCAACTGCTGTATGCTTACCCTGCCTCCTCCAAATGCATTTCCCAAGAATTGTGAATTCTGCCTGTAGGTTGCAAGCAAATATGAATGAAACCAAACTGAGCATTTAATGGGTTTGGATTCATACTGCTAATTCACATGCTTCTAGACTAGCTCTGATATATGGTGTCTAGTTCTCTTGATCTGTGAATCAGTCCCTTCATTTCTTTGTGACTTGCGTGCATGTGGTACCTGCCACCCACTTAACACAGCTGTTGCTGATGTTATATAATACAGCTTTTTACAGCCACCAGTTTCACCACAACAGTTTTGCATTTAGAGTGTACATTCATTTAAATTCTAATCGACATAGTGTCAAATATCAGTTATTTCTGGGGCAGAGCAATTAACCTATTTTCTTTTGTTCCAAACCAATCTAAAATGATCTCCTTTTTTGTATTGTAGTTTTACATATTACAAAGACTATTGGATTTGGATTGAGGCATAAAGATTCCTACTATTTATGACCAGCAGTATTTTGGACTATTAAGACTATTTTTTCTTTTATTATTTCACAATGCAGGTCAGCTAAATTGTCCCTAGGTGTGTGTGTGCACGTGTGTGCGTGTGCGTTTGTGTCTGTGTGGGCCCTGTGATGGCCTGGCGGCCTGTCCAGGGTGTCTTCCCGCCTGCCACCCAGTGACTGCTGCGATAGGCTCCAGCATCCCCGTGACCCTGAGAGCAGGATAAGTGGTTTGGATAATGGATGGATGGATATGTATTTCTTTATCTATTGAAATGATTTCTAGTGGGCTTTCAAGTTGCAATACTAAAATTTAAAGAATCACTAATATCAAAGTTTCATGAATGTCCCTGTTAGCTCTGCTGACCACACCATACTACCACCTATGTTGTGTACTGTCACAGCAGTATCAATTGCTGACATTACAACTTTTAAAGATAAAACAAAATCGTTAAAAGGGGTGAAAACCATTATGTATCTAGGCATGTCGGAAAATGTAGTTTTTTTTTTTCCAGGCTGGCTTACAGGTTATATGTCAAGTTCAGGTGTCAGAGGCAGGTTGCAGCTTCCACACCATGGATGTCACATTTTAATTTATTTTCTTATTAGTAAGGCATTTAAGCACGCAAAAGCTTTAACATGTATCAGCTCTACTTATTGACTTCTACAGATGAGGGCAGAGCATTTTGCGTTTTTCCATGGGTTGAGTGGTTCCAGATTTGCTCTGAAAGACAGTTTGTCATTTCTTCAGAGGTTTATGAACTTTTTAATTTGGATTTGTTTGATGAAAATTTGCCACTTGGGCAAACTTTTACAATCCACCGTCAGTTGTGGGGTTTCAAGAGTATCAATTTGGGGACATATTTAATGGGATGCTCAGACAAAATGGAAAATACAACCTAGCCCACATATACCCTTTTTTTTTATTCTGAAATGACAAATTGTTGTCGTTTCTGTGCATACAGTTTGAAGCTTGGTCTTTTGTGTATGCCATTCAATAATGATTGAACTCTGACAACATACTGAGACCAACAGAGAGCAGCTTTCATGCAGTGTACAACAACGCTACGCTGATCAGCCAAAACATTAAAACCACCTGCCTAATATTGTGTAGGTCCTTCTCGTGTGGCCAAAACAGCTCTGACCTGTCAAGGCATGGACTCCACAAGACCTCTGAAGGTGTCATCTGGTATCTGGCACCAAGACGTTAGCAGCAGATCCTTCTAAGTCCAGCACATCCCACAGTTACTTGATCAGATTGAGATCTGGGGAATTTGGAGGCCAAGGCATCACATTGAACTCTTTTTCATGTTCCTTAAAACCATTCCTGAACAATTTTTGCAGTGTAGCAGGGCACATTATCTTGCTGAAAGAGGCCAGCTGGTGTACTTTGTCTGCAACATGTTTAGGTAGGTGGCATGTGTCAAAGTAAACTTCCACATGAAGGCCGAGACCCAAGGTTTCCCAGCAGAACATTGCCCAGAACATCACATTGCCTGTGCGGCTTGCCTTCTTCCCATAGTGCATCCTGGTGCCATCTCTTCCCCAGGTAAATGAAGCACACGCACCCACCTGGCCATCCACGTGATGTAAAAGAAAACATGGTTCATCAAACCAGGCCACTTTCTTCCATTGCTCCATGGTCCAGTTCTGAAGCTCACATGGCCATTTGTAGGCACTTTCGGCAGTAGAGAGGGGTCATCATGGGCATTCTGACCGGTCTGCTGTTCCACCGCTCTATACACAGCAAGCTGCGATGCTCTGTGTGTTCTCACACCCGTTTATCATAGCCATTAACCTTTTCAGCAGTTTGAGCTACAGTAGCTCTTCTGTGGGCTCGGACCAGAAGGGCTAGCCTTCCCTCCCCATGTGCATCAGTGAGCCTTGGGTGCCCATGATCCTGTTGCTGGTTTACCGGTTGTCCTTCCTCAGACCACTTTTGGTAGGTACTGACCACTACATAGTGGGAGCACTGGGAACACCCCACAAGACCTGCCATTTTGGAGATGATCTGACTCTGTTGTCTAGCCATCACAATTTGGCCCTTGTCAAAGTTGCTCAGATCCTTACGCTTGCCCATTTCTCCTGCTTTCAACACATCAACTTCAAGAACTGACTGTTGACTTGCTGCCTAATATATCCCACCCCTTGACAAGTGCCATTGTAACGAGATAATCAATGTTATTCACTTACCTGTCAGTGGTTTTACTGTTTTGGCTGATCATGTAGATAAGTTAATTGACATAACTGAGCTAGAGAAAATGACTAAGTAGATTCTGGGGAACTTTTCACACAGATCACAGGCTTTCCCATGTGATAAATTACCTTTTTGTGGTAATTCGAAGAGGTGGATAGATGGCAAGTCAAATTGTAAATAGCCATGCATGCCTACAAGGTGTGGCAACTGTGTGGAAACCAATGATTTGGCAACTGCACAGCTGAGGGCTCAGTAATTTCATACAAATGTAAATGTCTCATTATTTTACAGTGCATTGTTTAAATTACTGTCGACTTTTTATGAAACACGTTCACCATTCGTTTTTAGGACAGCATCACTAAAATGATCAAAGCTGAAGGTAGATATTTTCCAAAGCCAGTTGTGATATAATTCACAGGAAAACTTTATCTTATTTGGTCATTCTTGATGTGCATCCATGATTGAATACTCCTACAATAAGTGCAGACCATCTAACGTTTGGTCCTATCTATTTACTGTGAAGTTTCAGCAACTTAACGGTTGAATTGTTGTAGCTGTACTGAGATGGTAGCATGCACACTGGGTCACAGTTTACACTAAATTCATAAACCTGCATCAATCTTTTTGTTTCACTATACAGAAGTTGGGGGGGGGGGACTTACACGTGCATGGCTGAATTATTATTTAATTAGGGGGAAAAATTGTTTAGTACAAATAATGAGGACAGCATCGAAGATGTTGGATCCAAATGCAGTCAGCAGTCAAAGGTCTTGGCTATCAGCTCCTGAATGATGTACAATTTGTTCATCTTTTACCATACATCCATCCATCCATCCATCCATCCATACATACTAATAAACTTCTTCAGCTGTTGATAATTGAGATCGCTTGGATGTACACCGAGTCTGAAGGGTTTTTTCCCCCCTCCTCTCCTCTCTTGTCAAGGACTCAGCGTCCACAGATGATATGTGGTAACACAACCCCCTACCACTAACACAGCATAGAGTTTACAAACCGCCACCCTCTCAAGACCCACAGCAGCTCAGCTCAGCAGTCCGTCTCCGCCACTCTGAGCGTTCGGTTTCTAAGAAGGGAATTTCATGGGAGGAGAAAGAGGAAAAAGGAGATGCGTGCACACAAACCTGGAGTAGTGCAGCACCGGTCCACTCTGGAGTTCAGGATCCCCCACCGTCTTGTCTCCCCTTTGTGTTTATCCTACCTAATACCTCCAACCCCCTAACACCCCTCCCCCTTACAGAAAAAAAGCAATCCATAATGAGTGAGTTCACCAGGTTTTTTTTAAAATAATCAGCTTAAAGATTTTCTTCCCTGTAATTAATTTGATTCACATTTCCGTGTGTTGTATATTTCTGTTTTTGTGAAGTGCAATTGTCCTGTACAAACAGCCTGTATTTAATGCAGCTTGATTTTAAGTTAAAAAATGAAAGAAATGAAAAAGAGAACCTTTTTATGCACTATCTGCCTTTTTCCTGCTCTTCTGGAGTTCTAACAAATGTTTATTCAGTGAATATTACGGTTTGTCCTCCAGGTGCTCTGTCTTTCAGCATTTTTTTTTGGAAGTTTCTCTTTGCTCCTTTAAGAAACGGGTAAATTGTATAGGTTGACAGCACAGTAAGCTCTCTATATAAACCATTCAAATCCTAAATATTTTCTTTTTTTTCTCCTGTGCTTTTTTTAAATTTTTTTTTATTGTATTTTATTTTTGTACATGGTTTTCTGTACATGCTCAATAACGGCAAAGGGTTTCTCGGTTGTGTCGGAAATCAAGAGTTGGGTGGGGGGGGACCACCTCCTCAAGGCGGATGATGGAAAAGGAGTTGTCTATGTGGTGTAAAGAAAGCTTGGCGAGACCTCCGTTTAACATTTGCCACGTTAGTTTGTGTGCAAATAGATGTGTACATGCGTGCATGGGTGCTTTGTGTGTATGTATGCGTGCACATGCGTTTCATGTATAGGTAGATCTGTGTGGGCAACTCCAACTTGGCTTTGCTGCGGTAGTTCAAGCTACGAATTTCAGTTTGCAGGCTGGAGCTTACAGCGACTGCTCCACCAGTGCTCACCCATCGGTACACCACCCTTCAGACATCTTTTCCATATCAAGACAGTTAAGTCCATCACTGCTACTTCTTCCAAAAAGGGTTTTGGATAACACAGTTTACATGCTGTCATACTATTTGAACAATACAGTGCTATACATCATATCGATACTGTCGTCTCTGATGACACCGGTAGTCCAGTTTAACACATGGCGTATGATGATTTTTAAAGTCACTAGTCAGGGCCTTGGCTTATTTACACACCAGTCCTCATATTTGAATATTATTTTCCTGAATAAACATTGTTATGCCCAATGTGGGTGCCAATATATTCTGATCACTCGTTTCAGCTTTATCACCTCCTATGCCAAGTCTTTTTTTTTTTTGTTTCATGAGATACAGATTTTGTTTTTTGGTACATGGAGTTTGGGTCATATCTCAACATCACCTGCTTCTTTCACTGTTATGATCTGTTCAAGCACTGACTATTATGGAGAAAATTGACATTGACCTTTTAAAGGGAGGAGAAAACGTCTCCTAACTTCGAGGTGATTCTTTTCAGATGGTCTTTTTTTTTGTACTTATAAACCAAGAACAAATCCACTAAACGCGATGAGGTCTCCTGGTTGTATAGCACTTTTATTTTTATTTTTCCCATCATGTTGGCCCTGCTATGAACCCTCCCCCACTGCACCAGAAGCCAGAGCACAATACAGTTTGCTGCTACAGTGTATGATCTATGGGTTGATTTGCAGTTTTTATTTTTCTTCTTCACCCCCCCCCCCTTTAACCACGAACGGTCACTGATAAAATCTGTATTTAAAGACACACAGTAGATATATTTCTTAAAGAGAAATGGTTTTATTTCAGATTTATTTTCTTCCACTTATTGTCTAAAATTGCATTGTTTGAACTTTATCTGTGTATATATATATATGTATTTTTGACAAACGTTAAAAAAAATAAATCATGTCGCTTGACTTAGCTTTACGACACACTATTCATTTTTATTTTTTATTTTTTGTCTTTGGATGTTTAATCGATTTAGATTTGATCATTTTAGGGATTGCAGAGGTTTCCCTCGTTGGTGTCGTGTCCCTCTGATCACTACTGTTTGACTGATGTGAGGTGTCCTGATGTACTAAACTTCTTATCCAGTCTTTATCCAGCTGACAATCCTAATTATTTCACGGCTTTAGGCTTGCCGATGCAGAGTGTGTTACTGTGTGTTTCAAGGAACGCAGACTCAGTAAGGTCTCTCCAGTACATTTTGAATGTGTTTTTGTGGGAGGCAGCAGAAAGGACCACTAAGATTAAACCATTATCAAGCCTGTTTGGTAAGAGTTAAAACATCACTGGCAGGTCTAAGGACCTCGCTGTCTGGAAACATTTCAAGTATTTTAGTTCATCCTGAGCTCTTTGCAATGCGGCACGTTCAAGCAGACGGTTAACGCAGCCTTATAAAGAGGAAACGTCAGTCATACCGATGCAAACACGACCGCATGCCGGTCAGTCTGATTCACCATGTGATGTTAAAGGGTCGTCGACGTGGTGGGAAGATTGAGGTTCCCTTCACAACTCCCAGCGTGTCTGAAGGAATATGAGTTACAAAGCCAAGTACTAAACCTACTGTAGTTCATCCATTATGGCAAGGATGTTGTGCTGGATCCATCTTTGGTGACGTAATGCTACACTGTTCGATATATCCCCCTAACAACGTGATGTAAACAATAGACATCTTACTTGGAAGAGAGCTGTTATTGGTTCATTTTAAGATGGCATTTCTTTTTATTAACTTAGATGACCAGTTAGGAAATATAGCATCTGTACTGCTATATAACTTTTTGTTTGATTATTTGGGTTTTTGGCTTGGATTGCATGTTGTTGTTGTTGTTGTTTTTCATGACATCACTTACTGCCTGTTTTTGCACCCATTGCCCATTATAAACCTTCAAGGTAATCACAGGAAGTTGAATCGGTTCACCTGGACACAACGTTTCTCTCAATAAACGTGTCCAGATGAACTGATTCACCTTCCTGTGGTTTCCTTACCTGGATTACTGAGCGTGTACGAAGACACGTGCAGGGTCGTGACACCTAAAGGAATACCTTGTACTCTGCAACGAGGGGCCGTGTCCTGATGCAGGATTTGTACTACTGCAGACTGATGCAGTTCCTGTTTCCTGTCACTCAGGAGGTGGCCCTGAGATGATGCTGGTTTATAATGCGTTGTGTGTTTGTGCTGACTTGGCTCAATAACTCTTTCATTCCAGACTATAATTTGGAAAATTTGATCTTCAGTCATTGTATGCTTCTTCTTTTTTTAATTTTGTTTTCTTCGAAATTACTTTTCAGTGCCCCTCCCCTCAAAGAAAAATGAACAAAAAAATAGAGCCCAAGCCACTTCCACTGTCTGTGTTTTGAACTTTAATTAAAACTACAATACCTCATAACCATGTATAGGAAGCATTTGTGTCTAGTGTTTTGTGGAGCCAAATTGCTCAGAAAGCTGCCGCTTCAGCCCATATTCTTTGCATTTACGGCGTTAATGTGAGCCGTTTTCGAATGCCTCGTGTTTCCTCCGGCTCTTTATGGGCAGGCTATGACTGCTGGGATAGGCTCCAGCATCCCTGCAACTCTGAGAGCAGGATAAACGCTTTGGATAATGGATGGATAGATTGATGCTCGTGTACAGTATGACTAAAGTGTGCTAATAAGAAAAAATAATTATAAGAGGCCACTCCAAATGATGTTTTAGTGACCATAGGAAAACTTCTGGCCTTGTCTTATAAAACAGCCCCCCCCCAAGCGGATCCCTTTTAATCCTTCCTTGTGTGTGGTTTCACCAGTTTACCCACTTTTGTGATATTCACTTTGGTCTATGATCTAGAATTGTATCAAAGTTCAGGGTTTTACAAGTGTGAGATGTGTTATTGAATGACAAAGGTCATATGCACTGATCGTCGGTATAATTCGCTTTTTATGTCCCCACGAAATCATGTAGAAAGAATATATATATATATATATATATATATATATATATATATATATATGTGTGTGTGTGTGTGTGTGTATATGTGTATGTATGTATTATGACTATTTACAGGGTTACCTTTGCTTGCCTGGAGCTTGTCTCTGTGTGTCCGTGTACAGCGTTTTGGCTGAAGCTGAAGAGATTTTCGTGGCTTGCGCCCTCTCTCGTGTGTTGCTGTACCTCAGTGGTGGCGTTTACTGTGTGACCCTCGGCAGTGGTGGGTCGCATGTCCCCTCGCAGGGAGACCTGAGCCTCACTTTACTGACCTTTTCAGATCGTTAATAAGCTCACCGATTTGCCTTACCCAATTTAACGTTACCCCCTAAAGTAGTCGTTCCAACAGAGCATGACAAGGAGTAATTCTGCAGGAAATGACATTCTCACAGAGCGAAACCCGTTTCCACGTTAGGGTACTCAACATCCTGTGCTAGTAGTCACAAGGTACAACCTCACTCAACTATTGCTGGTGTGTGTGTGTGTGTGTGTGTGTGTACCCCCCCCCTTCCCCACTGTCACCTGGTTGAATCTTGATCTTGAACGCTTATTTGATTCCCCCCGACTCCCGCAGATGATGTCATACTTAAGAAATGCAAGTGTTAAACAATTGGTAACCTTGTAAGCACACAAATGTGCAGAACATACATGCATACATGCATACATTCATTCATGTCTGCTATATTTATGATGACATTCGAGAATAGCTTTAGAGTGACGTAGATAAATATTGTCGATGTTGATTCAAATGCTTCTCAGAGGTCTCTGTGAGTGATTTGACAAAGTTCAATAACTGTATATTTTGTATTATGGTCTAGCTCCAAAGGAATGGCAGAAATGAGAAAATGTTTAAAAAAAAAGCTTTGCTCCCTGGAACTAAATTGTATTATTTGTGTTGTTAATTGAACAAATTGCATTCCTTGCTTGTGAATTATTGCGTTTTCTCTCCTCACTTCCTGAATTCCCGCCCTTTCCCCCCTTCTCCTTTCTTTCATTTTTTAGCCTTTGAAGTTTGAATAAAATTTCTAGTTTGCAGAATGTATCACTAAATAAATGGGTTGTTACCTTGTACTTCTCATTTCATCTCTTTTCATCTGTTAGATGTTTTGTTATTGAAAAGTAAAAAAAAAAATTCTCTGCAAGCCTACCATGCATGGCGGGTAAATCCAGTTTTTTTTCCCCCTCCATCGGTAACTGGTGCAGGGGCTTCTCCAAAAGCTAAGGCGAATGCAGAGATGCTGACCAACATGGACACCTTGTGACCTTCATCATGTTGTATCGTGTGTATATAATGAATTATTACTATTCTTTATCCTGATAGCTGCAGAAGTTGCCCCTCTTATCCTGGATCATGTCCTATATTCAACCTTTCAGTGGACACTGAGTCTCTAGTAGAGTGGATGGAGCAGAGCCTGTAGACTCAGATTTGTCCTTACTCTCCTGGTCTGTATTTTACCATAAGACAGTGGAAGTGATAATGTTGTAAAGGGCTCTCCCCCTGGACGCCTTTATCAGAGGAGGTTGTAATATCGACTACAAACTAGGTTACATGTAAACCACTGTGTTGAACCAGGGGTCTTTTTAGTGCATACTGCAGCTCAGTGTGCCGCTAAATTTGTGAATGACAATCTGCAAGCCCGTCAACGGCTGCATGACTTGAGCCGCATAACACTACTGCATGGTGTCATTGACTGGCCTGAGAACCGGAGATGCTGTCTTCCTGCATTTTTGTCTGTGTGTGTGGGGTGAGTGCATGTTAACGGGTTTGAGCTCAGAGGATGGGTTAGGGCATTCCATGGCCGCTGGGATTAAGAACCATGGGAGGGATTACTTTAAATGTCAACATAATGTCATGAGCGGTGTTAGAAGGTCAAACGTTCAAACGGTGCTCAGTGGCAAGCGGTTAATGGATCAGGTATAATTTGGAGTGCTGTGGTTCCTGTGATGGGCAGACTAGCATGCTAAAAACAGAATGCAGGTCCCAAGTTGGGTCTGCATTGAAGTAAATCAGGTTTCTAGTTTTCTTTCAGTTTGATGAGGGCTTTACCAAGCATGTGTAATTTTTTTTTTATTCCTTGTTTTAAAAGCAACTTTATTTTGCACCTGTGCATTTAGATGAAAAGTAAAAAAGTATTCAGTCCCTCCTCGTCCATTGCCTATCATACTCCTAACTCAGTTTATCCCCAAGAGGACTAAGCATGCTCCCTTCAGTGTTTTGAGGACTCATTCAGCCAGTTGGCTGTAGCCAGCAGCTAGCCAGAGGAGGGCAGTGTTATTTGCTGTGCTACTAATTGGGAGTTATCAAGAAATATCAGCAGTGGGCCTTCTCTCTGTGAAACAGTGCAGCAAAATATCTCTGGGAGGTAAACTGATGGGAATAAGGAGGGTGATGTGTCCATTTTCTAATTGGCAGCTGAAGACCGTTGTCACAGGTGAAGAACGACAACTGCAGACCTCCGATTTCAGGATGTGTTCGCTTGTAACTGCCTGGTTTTTCTGACCCGTTAACATTTGTCGAAGCATAATTTAATTTCTGTGTCAATCAAATGAATATACTATTGGCTATAGTGGACGGGGATAATATTACTTTGTGCAGAATTTTAGTTCCTCTCAGTTCCTTTGCAGTAAGATGACTGGCTAGCATTCATGGCCAATAGCCTATATTAAATATATTCACAAGACCCAGCATGTCCCCACCTTTTTCTGGGTATACAGTTTTTTTTTTTCCATTTGCCTGTGAAAGCAGTGCCAAGTGTAACTAACTTATTAGATCCTGGGCCACCTGTGCCCTCTAATAAATTAGGCTGCCCTTTACATCAAAAAGCAGCCACATCAGCAGCGGCCATCATCAGATGGAGCTGGCCCCGTCATCTGCCTGCCATTGTTTGGCGCATGTCATGCTCTGTTTCTCATGGCAGAAACCCATTTGAGCCTGACTAACGCAGCCGCACAGACGCAGCCCTGAGAGGTGGGGGTGGCAGGGCTCGCTGCATACTCTGTGGGATGGTTTTTTTTTTTGTTTTGTGTTTTTAACACCGAGGTCACTGAGCTCCATATTTGCTAATTTGCTTTGGATTGCACTAGGAGCCATCTTGTTCGGGGTTATCCGATGGAGCAAGAGAAACTCGGCGAGGAAGTGGATGTCTTTGAGAGGGAGCTCTTTTCTCCCGTGCAGGAGGAGAGCGTTTTAATCGGCTGTGCACGCCTCATTGATGCACTAGCCGAAGAGACGTGGATGACCGGGGTCAAATCCCACGGCGCTTACGCTCGCTGAAACTCTCATAAACACGGCAACACTCGGCGTTTCGGCGGCTACCACGCGGCCTCTACTCCTCTCTCACCTTTTGTTTTCTTCCAGCATCTCTGTTATAACATTTGCCTCTCACCCCCCAGCCCTGCCCACTCGTTTTCTCTCTCCATTTCCTCTTATCTGAGTATACTTGTTGCCTGGGGTCAGTTTGTCGCAGCGAACACAAGCTTTTCTCACTTGGTTGCAGCGATTCAATGACCGGAGTGTACAAACAAGCATAGTAGGGACGGGTGACATCCTGCCCCCCTCCCCGTGCCCTTCTCCGTCCTACAGCCTCCGACACTGCATCAAATATGTCCTCCTCTCTCTCGCTCACTCACATTGTCATACGGTCTATATTTCAGTCTCTCACACTCATTGTGGGTGTGAGCCCCCACCCCTACCCCACCCCTACCCACCCACCCGTGCATGAGGTGGGTTACACAAGCCACTGCCCTGGGAATCCCGGGCCAGCTCATTATCCTGCACCCCTGAGACATGGCTCGCTGTAAATTAGGACACCAGACCAGGCAGCTTTGTTAAAGAGCCGCAGAGACACTCATTAGGATCAGCACCTTTGCTTAGTAAAGCCTGTATCAGCATTCTGCCCCATCCCCGCGTTTTGTCCCGTCATCGCACTGCGCTCACCACAGGATTTTGGAGGGATGCTAGCCCCGGCCTTCTGTGTCAGAGCTGGGGTTTATTGTTTTGTTTCGTTTTGGTTTTTTTCCCCCCAAAATTTTGTTTTGTTTTTGTGGCAGTTAAGACTTGGGGCTGATTTATCGGTGGTAGCAGAAAAGTGTTCGTAATTGATTGCAGTTGCCTCTCTGTGTGTCTTTGTGCAGCGGAGTCGACGCTCTCTGTCAGGACGACTCTAGCGAGTGACTGACTGCTTTGCGTCACGGCGACATTGAGTCGGGTTTTCATGATTTAACTGCTTTTTGTCTGACAGACACTCGATTATTCACCTGCTCTGTATCTGTACGGCTTTCTGGAGTGTTATCTTTTCGACTGTCAAAGGCGTATTTGTTCAGTCCTTCTGCCATTGTCTCCTGTCAATACATAGCAGCAATTTTCTTCATTCCTCCTTTTCTCCAGGACCGAGTATTGTCTTACTGTGAAGCTGTATTGACGGACATATGACTGATGATAAATTGTTTTTCTTTTGTACCTGCACGGTCTATTTTCATCTCTTGTCACTCAGCGTGGGCTCTCAGTGAGCTGTTGTGAGATGGAAATATGTCTCGGTAGAGGTGTCTCAATTATCTTGCCATCGGAGAAGGGCCTTCAGCCATAAATGATTTTTCTACATAACAAGCATAGCAAGATGTGTATCTCTTTTTTTCCTATTTGAGTGTCTTTTTCCAGCCCCTCTGCATGCTGTCTAAAGTCTGCTGTTGTTAGTATGCGGCCTGTGAGTGAGTGAGTGAGCCGTCCTCCCTGCATGCTGTCTCTCTGCAGTCTGCAATCTGTTTCTGCACACTTTCACCTACACCCTGCTCTTCTCCTCCCCAGGACCCAGACATCCTCTTCTTCCGCGGTTTCAGCTAAAACAAGGAACTTGTCGGTGGATTTCGACCGGGCATTTTTGCTATTGCAAATTGTCAGTTGTGTTAGCAAAGAATCCAGTCACACTCGACTGTCTTGCACCGTGAATTGCATCATTGCAGACAGACCGAGAGACCCCTCTGTCAAGCCCTCATCTCTATGTTGTGTACTCCTTTCTGAGATGTGAAACAACTCGGCGCCTGTCCCGGCCATTGCATAACAACATTCCAAATATTGGTTTAAATCCTATTGTCACTCATTTCAGAATTGATTTAGGGATGGAAATTTTAATCCTGTAGCGTGTACTGTTTGCAGCAAATTCTCATCACGTCCCGGGATATGAATGGAGTGGATATAGCAACGTGACAAATTCACCAAGCACTACTGTACATAGAGACAGACGGCTGGCTACGTGTTACGTGGAAAGGAACCGGTGTCTTTAAAAGATGCTCTGTGCAACATTGTTGGATGGATATCATATTTAGGAAAAATGGCAATTAGCACTTGTGAGTATAATCCAAACATATCGCCCCCTTGGCACGGTGTGCAATCATCACTCCAAAAAAAAAATGTAATCGATTCCCAAGTTCAGTGAAATTGCCATGGCTTTGAAACTGACATGCTGGTTTGGGGGCGGGGGAGAGACATCTCACTTTCAGTATTTTACCCACTGGTTGAAGTTACTGCTGTTTTAAGCACCTTGAAATGTTTTATTGTTGGACTGATGTGTGGTAGACATGCAGACAAGGAGGAAGATGTGTGGTGTGAGGAGGGTCCACACACCTAAGACACACACAGGATGTACTGTAGCTTAGTGACTAGGACTTAAAAAGTCCATGACACATATAAAGAGGAGACGCAGAGGAAGCCCCATTGTGGCCAGCTGGAACTGGGGATGTGACACCTGCAGAGCTGGTGTTCCTCCCTTTCAACCACGGGAGCCTGCATGAGGAGCCGGGGGCTTTCTCTGCATCTGTGGCACACCGAATTCTGGCTGGCTTGACAATATTGTCTTTGACCAGATCCTACTTTGTCGCACCACAGAGAATAGAAGACTTTGGTTTATGTGACATTAAACCATAGATTGTACACTTTTTTGAGATGTCCACGCTCAAATAAAGGAATAAAATAGACAGTAGGACAAGTAGATGGCAGCCATAACACTGATGTTTCCAACACTGCAGCATTCCTCTTGTAGCTGCAGCAGTACATAAGCTATCACAGAAGTGATTAAAAATGTCCCGGGTCCATCCTTGAATGTGTGGCCAAACTCCAAAGCGGTCATACTTGAGGTCAGGATATGGCCATTTTGGAAATGTTTCTAATCTCATGTTTTGAAATGCTGCCACGAAAGGCTACAAGCTCAGCTGTTCAAGTGGGTTCATCAAGTGGGTTGAGTTCCTCTCTCGCTCCTCCTGTTGCCTTGGTAGACTATTTGCAGTGCATTTGCTGTTCCTTGGCCTCGCCACCACACCGCAAGTCCACTGAATGCTCTGTGGCAAACAGTGGCGCGGATCTACGATCCCTGCTTTAGTGCTAACCCTCCCAGGTGAATCGGTTGCAGGTATTGTTTTTGGCGAGTGACCAGGGAATACTCAGTTCTGCAACAGGCCCTTACACTTATGTACGTTAACACCGAACATGCACTGTATATCCCCCGTCTGTTTTTGTTTCCTGACTGTGTAGTAGTTTGACGATTGTAACTGTAACCCCCCCCCCCAAAAAAAGTTTTGAGAAGGGACAAATCCCCTAAATTTAGATGATATGAAGTTCTGCTTGAAAGGAGACATGGTCCAAAGGTACACAAATAAAGATGTGGAAGCAGCTGGTGGTCCCCCCCCTAACATGTTGTGTTGTTTGGTGTTAAAGCCCACCCATTGCAAGCATCCGTTGGTCACATTGGTCACATCAGTCATTGGGTGGCAGGCAGGGAGACACCCTGGACAGACTGCCAGTCCATCACAGGACCCTGAGCAACCCTGAGCAGGATAAGTGGTTTGGATAATGGATGGATGGATGGACACATGCGGGGTTGAGAACCTTCCATCCTGTTTGTATGTGTGTGTGTGTGTGTCTCCCTGTCTTTCTCGGTTTGCCTCCCTCATTCACAAAACACATCAAATTCTGTGAAGAGTTACGAGTCGCTAGTAGCATCTCTCCCTTATCAGGTTTTTGCTGCATATTGGGCAGAACTGAATTGTGCATGGTACACACAGACACACACACACACACACACACACACATGCTCAATCTGCTCTTATGCAGTGTTGACATGTGCGCTATAATGCACAATGCATAATACATAACACTTTGGTGGATGTCTGAAGCACATTGTACTTTTGAAAATACTATTATGTGTTTATCGGACCCAGCTAGTGTGCTGCTAGGAATAACCAGCAGTATTTATTGGCTAGCGATAACAATAAATATAGAATTATTTCCTCCTTAATGCTATCAGTTATGATTCCACTAATCGTTCTATTGTCTTAATAGCACAGTTACAACTCAGCCTGATTATTATAGCTGGATATTAAACCATCGAACCCAGCAGGTCATGTGACTTTGCAGCATCGCTCATCTGTACAGCACATGTAGAGGAGTGACCTGACATTTTTTGTGCCCCTCCAAAATACTTTAAAAAAAAGTTTTCATGTACTTCTTTATTTTGTCAGAGGTCAAAGGCTAAAAGGCTACTCTTTTTTTTCCAATTCAACTTGAAAATAAAGGCCAGGTGTTTGCAAACATTTCGAACAATGGTTAAAATCCTTCCATCCATTATCTGAACCGCTTGTCCTGTAGCAAAAATATTTTCTGCATTCACTTGATGGCACCTTGTTATCTTTTGGTGGCAAAAAAAACAACAACTTAACATTGCAATCTCATTGTGATGTGAGATTTCCCCTTTCAGCTGCTCAAAAGCACGTTGGACATATTTTCTGACCTTGTCTCTCTCAGAGCTAAAGGTGAAATCCTTGGGATTCATCTTCATAAACAGTGTTTTATGGTGTGGGTGGGGGTGGGTATGGTGTGTTTTATGTTTCAATTCCTGGCCTCCTCTATTTTGCATTTTCAGTTTTTTTTTGTATTTTTTCCCCACTTTTTCCTCCCCAATTGTGTCCAGCCAGTTACCCCACTCTTCTGCGCTGCCCGGGGTCGCTGCTCCACCCCCTCTGCTGATCCGGGCAGGGCTGCAGACTACCACATGCCTCCCTGATACATGTGGAGTTGCCAGCCACTTCTTTTCACCTGACAGTGAGGAGTTTTGCCAGGGGGACGTAGCGCGTAAGAGGATCATGCTATTCCCCCCCAGTCCCCCCCCCCGAACAGGCGCCCTGATCGACCAGAAGAGGCACTAGTGCAGCGACCAGGACACATACCCACATCCGGCTTCCCACCCGCAGACACGGCCAATTGTGTCTGTAGGGACGCCCGACCAAGCCGGAAGTAACAGGGATTCGAACCGGCGTTCCCTGTGGTGGTAGGCAATGGAATAAACGCCACACCACCCGCACGCCCCACTGTGGGTTTTTTTGCGTTTTCCTATTGGCTCCTCCAAAGCCACTGGGGCAGATGAGAAGTGTGAAAACTCCCCCAGACTCGTCTTGTTAACCGTGCACCATGGCAACGCTGCCGTGAGAGCAGTAACAGATCCATCTAGAACAGATATGATCCCCCTGGTTCACTTTAGCTCAGTGCTTATTTTCTCAGTCAGAATCCAAACCAGACCTTAGACATCTGCAGTCTGCTGTATGGTGTAGGCCGCAAAGTCTGACAGAAGAAATGTTGACGAAGACATTGTTCGAAATGCCTTGTTCGTTACACTGTGGGAAGATGAGTTCTTTGTAAATTACGAAATGCGAAGTCAAGTTTGGTCTCTGAATGAGTGAAACCCAGTGGAAATACTGCCTATGGCCCTCCATTTATTTCTTTTTTTTTCTTTTGTCAGTTCAAAACAACTTTTCCATCGTTTTTCACGACTTTGTTTCTCTGTGTTGCAAATACCTGAGACAAACATGGCATGTATGAGCGATGTGAAATCATGTTGTGAAATCATTTAGCGTAAATGTTTTTGAAGTGGATCTGTGTTGAATCCTGTGTAACTGTATCAGAGGTAAGACTGCTATGCAACAGCCAATATGCAAGAAAACAAACTGCACACACACACACACACACACACACACACACACACACACACACAGACACACACACTGACATGTTCACATGACAACTTTCCATTGTGTTCCCCATCCAATTTCACTACTAAGGGCTTCATCAGTTTACTGACAGAAATAAAACCTCAATATTTGAGTTTTAAGATGCAGATAGTAGGAAACAGTTCAGGTGAGGGCACTGACACCGCACCGCTGACTTTACTGTTCCACTTTTGTAATACTGCCCTAATACAAAGTGTGTGTGTGTGTGTGTGTGTGTGTGTGTGTGTGAGAGAGAGAGAGAGAGAGAGAGAGAGAGAGAGAGAGAGAGAGAGAGAGAGAGAGAGAGAGAGAGAGAGAGAGAGAGGAGAGAGAGAGAGAGAGAGAGAGAGAGAGAGAGAGAGTGATTTTTTTCTGCCAAAATCAGAAATTCTGTTGCCCCAATTTGGTTGTGAACTATTTTCAGGGATATGTGAAAGGGGCTTTCTTTACTACGACTAAACTAAGGCAACGATTTACTTGGACCCTGCCCTGGTTGTCCAAAGACATTTATAAATGCCCTGTGTGAGCCTTGCACAGAAACACAATTCTGCAGCAGTTGTGGAAGGAAATACTTTTTTTTTTTTTGCTACACAAGGATGCAAGTTTCAAAGCCACAGTGTTACAGAAGAAAAGTCGTTCAAAGGGGGCATTCAGCTTCTTCACTGGCAAAACTTGCTCTGCAGAGGACAGAAAGTAATAGAAAAGGACCCTAATGCTGCAGGTTCTCTCTCTCTCTCTCTCTCTCTCTCTCTCTCTCTCTCTCTCTCTCTCTCTCTCTCTCTCTCTCTCTCTCTCTCT
>NC_079226.1:21678829-21726329 GCF_029633865.1 Lampris incognitus
ACCCCCCTCCCCCGCCCATCAATTTAGTTGTCCTGCCCTCCTCGTTGCTGAAGTGTAGTTAATAAAGGTGAAGAGAGAATAGACAAAACCGGGTGAATCATGGAGTATTTCTACAGTAAACTTTTAGCATCCACTGAGAACCTACTCATGGGCTTTTCACGTGCAGTTTAAGAAAAAAAAACTTACTTATGAGTGTTGTGGGAAACGAAAAGTGCTTTCATTGGGGAAAGTAAAGGTGAATTCCCCTATTTTAATGCACTAGTTGGTATAGAATCTGACATAATGCATTAGTTTATTGGGGCGCTTTGCGCTTTCAGCAACAAAAAAAAAGAGTCTTTTCCTTGGGCTGGTACGTAACACACAAGGACAGGCCGCATTTCTACTTGCAACCACCACCCTCCGGATATCGTTGCTTGGGAGAGTATATTCCTAAATTAACAGGCTCAAATGTAAATATATAATCTCTTTGTAAACTCGCAAGGTACTTCCTGTGATACCTTGATGAGCAATATCTATTTTGCAATTATTGCCGCCTTGTCTTACTCAAAATTCAATCGCCAATTGCATCTTGGATATGTATATTTAAAAAAGAAAATCTCATTGAAATTTCCTGAGCAGACACTTAAATGTGCTCTCCTGACTCGGCAGTCTTGGTGCTCATCTTGTCAACCCCCATCACAGCACGTCAGGCTTCCCGGCCCCACTGATCCAGCCCTTTTCAGGTACTGCAGTATAGTATACTATGCAGACCAGGAGCCTTTTCAGGTACTGCAGTATATACTATACAGATGAGGAGCCTTTTCAGGTACTGCAGTATATACTATACAGACCAGAAGCCTTTTCAGGTACTGCAGTATATACTATACAGACCAGGAGCCTTTTCAGGTGCTACAGTATATACTATACAGATGAGGAGCCTTTTCAGGTACTGCAGTATATACTATACAGACCAGGAGCCTTTTCAGGTGCTACAGTATATACGATACAGATGAGGAGCCTTTTCAGGTACTGCAGTATATACTATGCAGACGAGGAGCCTTTTCAGGTACTGCAGTATATACTATACAGACCAGGAGCCTTTTCAGGTACTGCAGTATATACTATGCAGACCAGGAGCCTTTTCAGGTACTGCAGTATATACTATGCAGACCAGGAGCCTTTTCAGGTACTGCAGTATATACTATGCAGACCAGGAGCCTTTTCAGGTGCTACAGTATATACTATGCAGTTGAGTAACCTTTTCAGGTGCTGCAGTATATACCGTACACATGAGGAGAAAGATGAGGGTGAAGCAGAAATGGTGACGACAGACTGGGAGTGCAGCAGTCTGACCATGCTACGACACATATATTTTTGTTTACTTTGTTTGCCGTCCCATTTAGCATTCGCGGAACAAATGCACAATTATGTGATTTATCGTGGTGAAACATTTTGCATCAAACTCAAGTATCCTGCAAGACAGAATGCTATAAAAAAATATAAAAGTTATAAAATTCATGATCTCCCTGTTTGTTCAAATACCTGCAGGGTATCTTGAACAAACAGGACATGGAGAGATGAGAAACACTAGGATGCATTATTTATTTTCCAGTATTATTTATGTGATTGCATATTTATACAGGCTGCCTTGCTGCTTATGAGAGTGTGAATGCATAAGAGGGGGGAATTTGGGCAGCCGGTGCTGGGTTTTGTGGCGAGGCATTACCTACTGTCTTCACCTCTACATGTGTCAGAAAACGTATTACACTTCCAGAGAATTTTATTTTTTATTTCCAACTGTCTTTGAACGTCACATATCAACCCACTCTACTGTATGTGTAGAGAATTCAGGGTCATCTGGATTTTTGATTTCCCCTTGCTATTGCATTTATTTGAAGCTTTGCCTGAAGGTCGAAATCAATACACCAAGAGGAAGAAACCATTGTTGATCCGTTTCTCCATCTGCACACCTCCCTATTCCTTTTCACCAAAAAGGCTCCTTTCTTTCTTTGTGCTGCCTTAGGTTCCTGGGACTATCGGGGCACAGGTGTGCCCCAAGGAAAATTCCCCTGCTCTCTATAAAGCTGTGTTATTCAGCGCAAGGCCATGACAGACAGTGTTTTCTGAAAGCATTCGGAAGATTGCAAACGGTGATGATAAAACGTCTTAGCAACCTACCGAGGCACGGCAAGAAAAAAAAAAGACATGCAATAGCTTCATTTTATATTGGGTAAGCCCACGATTCATCTGCAACAAGATGTAGGTATCCCATTTTATGACAGAATAAGCCTTGATATCACTGCCCCGGTGTGTGTGTGTGTGTGTGTGTGTGTGTGTGTGTGTGTGTGAGTGTGAGAGAGAGAGAGAGAGAGGAGAGAGAGAGAGAGAGAGAGAGAGAGAGAGAGAGAGAGAGAGAGAGAGAGAGAGAGAGAGAGAGAGAGAGAAGAGAGAGAGAGAGAGAGGAGAGAGAGAGAGAGAGAGAGAGAGAGAGAGAGAGAGAGAGAGAGAGAGAGAGAGAGAGAGAGAGAGAGAGAGAGAGAGAGAGAGAGAGAGAGAGAGAGAGAGAGAGAGAGAGAGATATCAGTCTGGCCAGACTGCAAGTCTGCTTTGCTGGAGTTTGATATGTGTGGATTGAAATGGATCTTGATATCATAAGGAGCTAAGACTCGTGGCCTCAGTGTGAATTCAGCTATTTTGGACTTCTAGAAATCTCCATTTGCTCTTGACTCCATTCATATGTTATTTCTCGATACGCTGGTTGGGAAGCCTCCGTTTTGCAAGAGTCACTGATGCTTTTCACTCAATCGAGCTTCAAGACCTAGCAGCAGAATAGTCGTAAGACAGATGGGATGGTTTATATTGAAAAAAGTATAAGATATCAAACTGCGCTAATGCTCTGTTATAATTATGTCATTCACTGAATTATTAAATGAATTAAGACACCCCACCACACACACACACACACACACACACACACACACACACACACTGCCTCATTCCAAACAATATTGAACATCATTTGCTGCTAATTTCTGCTCGTCATCGATCTACTGTAATTTAGACTCAACACCAGACAACACTTCTGCAAAAAACTTGTGTCAAGCAAGGAGATAATGTCAGGTGTCGGCAGTCCATACATACCTGTCAATTGCTGTGCTTCTCATTGTATATATGCTGTCTCTTGCTCAAATACAATATTCAAAAGCAAGTTTCTTTGTGTGGAGTGGACAACAATCTTGGCAAAACACGGAGCAAAATTGCGTTACAGTTGCATGGCATTTCCCTGCATACCATGCATTGACATCTCTGTATACTGTAGCCACGCTCACAGGCAGCTATCCCTGTCGGTATGCCATGTATTTGCTTTGGCTGGCTATGCCTGAGCTATATTTTGAAATATTTGTCGTTTCTTAGTAAATGTGAACTGAATACTGAATGCTTGTGGGTGGAATTTGCCCAAGCTCTTTTGTAACCCAGACAAGGTTCGTTCTCCCACAATGTCTTGTTGGCCTTTATGGAGGATTTCAGGCCAGATTAAGGAGAAAAGTGTTTGCATTTAATTGGATGCTTCAGATTACACTGTTTTGGGAGCAAGTGTCCAGTTATTTTGCTATGGTAAATCACTATAAATATGAGTACAGTACAGTTATGGTGTTGATAGCAGTTAATGCTCCTGCTGCCGTTGAAATAGCTAATATTCTTGGTGTTGTCGTGTGGAGTGCGGGGAGGTGTGTCGAGGGTGTCTGGCTGGGAGAGCTGGCATTGGATTTGTCTGAGGGAGTCTGGTCTGTTGCATCGGTGGGCCCAGGGACCAGGGCCGCTGCCCTGAGCTCCGCCCGAAGAGGAAACACCGATGGCAGTCTGACAAGACGCGGAAGCGGGGCAGGCTAAGCTAACTGCTAGCCCATGCAGACCGGCAGTTCCGACAGTCATCCTGGCTGGCGTTCATTCCCTTGGACGGGGATTTTTTTTTGTTGTTTAGTTTGGATATATGTGTTTGTTTGGATATGTGTGTTGTTGTAGTTATTGTAGTTTGGGGGTATGTGTTTTTGTATTTGTGTTGCACTGCTATGGGCTGGGGAAACAGTATTTTGTGAAGTGTTCCTTTTTCCTGATTCCTGATCAACAGGTTGTTCACATAATGTGAACAGAAATTGTTGTAGATTAATTCTCATGAGGCCGTTCATTCATTTCAGGATATTTTTTTGGGGGGGGGGTGTTGAATTTGTTGTCTTCGAGCCTGTTTGTGCTTTTGGTCTGCTCAACTCTAAGCATATGGGCGTGTGTTTTAGCTGATTGGATTAGCGGCATCCCCTTGGCCACCCTCCATACAACAACCGAGGAAGCTCCCCTAAACTAAGGTGGCATTAACACTACCAAAGGTTTTACTCTCACTCTCGTTCTCCATCCCACTGTCTGTGTCGATGTAGCGCAGTGTGCCAAACCCTTTGGCAGGCCCTCTAATGAAACCGGATGTTGATGAGTGCACCAACCTTGTCAGTCAAGATCCACGTGCGCTTGTCTTTTAAAAAAATATTTTTCCTAAATTGCCTGAATGCAAAGTGTTAATGGTGCAGAGCTGCACCTGGGCTGACTTCAGCATCTTAATAAGCACAATCATACTGCAAATTAAAGACGGGATTTACAGAACCTCGGGTTGAGGACATTTATCTTTCACATCCTCCTCTTCCCTGTGATCCGTTTCTACAGAGTTAGCATGGAGCCACTGCTGACTTGGGTCTCTGACAGTTTGCTCATTTACATTGACCCTAATCCTTAGAATGTCTATTAAGTAAAATGATTTAATCTGCTCTGGCAGGAATATCCAGTTCACCCCTCTGCTTGCCCTCCAAACATACATTTTTAATCAGCATATTAGAGATCCACCTTAAGATGTCAGATAACAGTCTGTGCACATAGCCAGCGCCATTGGCCATGGCAGACTGGACTACCTACAGCTGAGCTGTGCATCAGCCACCCCCTGTGAAACAGGATTCAACAATTAATGTAAAAGGGCCCATCCAAGGTTTATATCAATCACTGCAGCAGGGGATGTGACAGCATGCAAAGGATATATACAGTAAAAAAAAAAAGTTTAATAGTAATAGATCCTCTTAAGGACTCACATAGACAGAAAATGGATGTTATGTTCATTGTACATTAAAGGGAGCAAGGACTGGTGAGAAATCTTTTGACTCATCCTCTCAAGACTTCTGGTGTCTCCAAAGGGCCTTGTCCTTGTATCACAAGACTGCTGATGCCACACAGCACACCGAGAAGGCTGCGCAGAGATAAATATTTGAGTATGTGTGAGGGGCTAAAGTGAGATGACTCTCAGCCTGTCAGTTGTGTTTGGAGTCACCACGTCAAACAGGAACCTGCTCACCGAGACTGCGTAAGTCAACCAATGACATGAACGCATACATATGCACTTTTTCTCTCTGCCGCTTGATCGCCCCACAGCACCCTCTCTCTCTCTCTCTCTCTCTCTCTCTCTCTCTCTCTCTCTCTCTCTCTCTCTCTCTCTCTCTCTCTCTCTCTCTCTCTCTCTCTCACTCTCTCTCTTTCACTCTCTCTCTCTCTCTCTTTCACTCTCGCTCTGTATCAGACACACTCACACACAGTTGTACACACACAGATAGACCTGTCAGCTAAGCCCCGTCAGAGGCATCACCCTCTAGGTAGAGCGAGCGGTGAGCTATGTGCACACAGTGATCAGGCAGCTTGCCAGCACTGCCTTCTCCTGCCCCCACCTAGAACGACTGCCTTCATCCTAATGAGCTTTGTCAGAATGGCATTTGACATAAGCCATCAATAAAGCACAGTTGACAGACATTAAGACTCTGGAAATCCAGGATATCTGTGGCCTCTGCCCCCTGAAGTGGAAACAACAACTTGAAAAACTGACCTCGTAATCTCTATGCAATTGTAAAGCAGGTTCCTCATCCCTATGTTTTGACCTGATGGAGGGCCAACAGATAGCCATCTTACATCACTAAGTAAGTTATACACAATTAGTTCGGTCAACAACACGGTATGTCACCCAAATCTGTGCACCAAATGGGTGAGCTTAACCATGGCTTATTATCAAGTAACAGATTGTTAGCCCCTGTGCGTCTTGGAGATGTACAATAGGCTGCTCACATCTCTCTGTAGGATGCCTGTTTCGTGCCTGTTTCACATAGTCCCCATGTTAACCTGAATGATCCCGTGCCAATAAAAGATTATTTCTAGGAAATGGCTCTATTTTGCAGGGCCTAAGCCAGCTGAAGGAGGGTTTTAGTCCTTTAAGTGTGCAGTCTCCTGTGAGTGTAATGTGATGATGTGGTGTACCGTTTACTATAAGCAAAGCCTGAGATAATGGTGATGTCACAGTGCTACCATGGGCTTGGTATGAATCACCAACAAGCTAATGGACACAACTGAGGCTGAGGCGCTTGCTTTCCTTTTATTGTTTTATCTTTAATGCGCCCAATCCCCCTGAAATGTCCACCTAACTATCATAGGTTAAATACAAATAAACATATGAAGTTGAATACAACTGTCCACATATTCTGAAGGTATAACATGATACAAAGAACCTACTTTGAATCTATTCTACATGTAGCCACTGCGTTTTTGTGATGGAATAAGCTCGTCCATCCTCACACGGCATGCATTAAATCATGCACATCTCAAAAAGACTGCATCTAAAGGTCACTGCTGAGAAGTTGCGAGAGTGTAGACAAAAGAGCAAAGTCTATTGCTAGAGGAGATATTTATTGACTGTCATTTGTGTGTGTTTGTGTGTGTGTGTGTGTGTGTGTGTGTGTGTGTGTGTGTGTGTGTGTGTGTGTGTGTGTGTGTGTGTGTGTGTGTGTGTGTGTGTGTGTGTGTGTGTGTGTGTGTGTGTGTGTTGTCTGTGTATTGACCGGGAGGAGCTTTCAGACAATGTGAAGTGGAGGTGAGGGCCAGGCAGTATGGCTGTGCTGCTTGTGACCTGTGCCCCGACTCACACATCATGTGGCGCCAGAGGACCTCCTGACCATGATGAGTTTTGACTCCTGTCACCTTTGGGTGTTGTCAAGATCCTCTGACATGAACAGGAATTTTTTTTGGGGGGGGGGGTGTCGTTTCCTCAGCCTAAAACACTCTACGGGTGACCACTCTCTCCACCAGTGAGAAGTGGAGAGGGGAGGAGGCACAGTGAGGAGACGGGCACTTTCTTTTTGTACAGTGTAACCTTGCAAGTTTGCCAGCCTCTCTCGGCACAACAAAACATTGGAAAACCAATCAAAACCAATCAAATAAACCCCAAAAAACAAACTCTGGTGCAGCAATGGAAAAGCCACTCTTAGAGGCCTGTTCTTGGGGCACCATCTGTCATAATAGAAAAAAAAGAAGAAAGAAAGAAAGACATGTTTGCCATTGTAAGCAAGCCTACAACGAAAGGTATCCTCTGCATTTAACCCATCCTATTGTATAGGAGCAGCGGGCAGCCGCCGTGCAGCGCCTGGGGACCAACCCCAGTTCTTCTTTCCATTGCCTTGGTCAGGATAGGAGTATTAACCCTAACATGCATGTCTTTGACCAGGATCTCAGTCTCCCATCACCACCCATCAGTATCATTACACTCGTATCGTTACACATTGCAGTTTTCCAAACTGTGTAAACTGCATGCAAACATTAAATGGTTTCATGTTTATTCTTTTTGTTGTTGCAGACTCGATGCTTTTGTGTACTGTGTGAGTCGCAGGGAGGGAGGGAGGGAGGGAGGAGCGATGATGGAGCGTGTAGACATCTTTGACTCTTAACCGCTCAATCCACCCATCTACATTGACACTGTTTGTTTCATACGCTGCAGCTGTGTGGTATTGCCAATAGCAGGGGAAGAAACGATGTGCAATGAAAAAGGAAATTGTCTTGATCTTGAAAAACATTTCCTCCTACAGCATAGGGGACTCGCAAGAAGAGAAATAGTTTGCATATTTTGCAACATTTAGTCCATCATACAATTAATCTTTAAAGTGTTTTTCACCTTGCATGGAGTGTAATGTCTGTACAAACTAATCCATTTCCAACAATTCCAAACAGTGTGATTTGGGGGAGTGCACACGCCACCAAACCAATGCAGTCTGCAGTAACATGACGGGATAATTGAAAAGAGTGGTGGAGTGCAAAGAGAGGTTTGCAGAGAGCATACCAATTCCATGTATGTTCTGTGCATGTAAATGGACTCCTGCTTTGTTCAGTTTCAATTTCGAGTATGCTGTGTCGGTTATTAGAAATCCACGTGACTATATTTACACACAGGTTTTTCTGTTCATAATTGAAAGGTTGGTGGTTGAGCTCCAGTTGTTAAATTTTCCTTTACATACACACACAGTCACACTTTTTTGCAAACCCTGTATTCTATACTAGCTAGGGTTATTTTTTTTTCTATTGCAATCTCATTTCACTCTGTCACTCTCTTTTGAACACACACACACACATGCACACAGGTAATAGACAGGGGTTGCGTACATCATGTTCTGTCCTAGTTTCATTTAGCCCTTTATCTGACCAGAAATTGACTGCATTCAAAAGGGGAACAGATGTAATTATTGCATGCACTCTATAACATGGCCATGTGCTCAAGATATTTCTAATGGCTTCCTCCAACTGAATAGAGGTTAACTCACTGTATTGTTTGTTTCTTGTCAGCCAAACATACTTCTTTTGCTATTTTCACAACCTGTTGAAGAGAAGAGCGAGGGAAATTCTTGGAAACCATTTGATAAGACCTTACACTCTGCTGCATGGAATTCTCATAAAGTTTTATTAAGATGCTATCACAGTTATTGGCTACAGATGGTAGAAAAGGCATAGCATAATATGCATGAGCACTGCAGAGATTTATGCAATGGAAAATCTTCCTGGCTTATATATAATGGCAAACCAGCCTCTGTGTTGATTCTTTCTATAAATAGGTGTTCTTTGATATCTGCAAATGTATCTATCGTATGCATGCCTGCACAGGCAGGTGCACTGTGGATAGGGACTATCTTCATAGCACTATTGTGAATGTGCACTCCTCTATGAATATTCAGTGCTAATTTCCATTTTGAAACAAAGCATTATAGAATTATGTATTTAGAACACCACATGAATTGGCTTAACGAATGTAAGGTCAAATGTCATGTGCACTGATTATTTTAACAGTGCTCTGACTTTGCCATGTATATATATATATATATATATATATATATATATATATATATATATACTATGTGAAACAAAGGCGTGGGGAGGAGTCTGTGTGTCTGTTGGGGCAGGATTGGTCCATGTGGATGTGTCTGCCACACTAATCGCTGCAGTGTATTGGTCCTCCTCTATCCGTGTCAGCAGTGCCGTGTGACTGAGAGGCACTGGATTATGTACACTGAAGGCCAATGGGTCAGTGATAAGAAGTCTTCTCTGTTACCATAAATCCACAGATTAAACGCAGCGTCGAGAGCTAGTGCTGCCCCGAGGCCAAATGGGTCTGACAACACAGCTCTAAGAGGTCTCAGGCTTTGGCTTAACCCTTGATAGTGGAGAAGGCAATGTATGGATGAAGTGAATTATTTTTAGGTCCTACTGTACGTAGTTTAAATACATCCAGGGAATCCAAGGGGAATGGCAAGCATTGTGGCCATGCCATTTTAATTGGAAAGTTAATCCAGTGTCAAGACAACTGAGTCTAGGTAAAAAAACAAAAACAAAAAAAACACACACTCATACACACACACACAAAACAGCCTGGATATATTATACTGAAAATAGACAGCCGCTCTGTAAAGTACACGGTGATGTTTACATCTTGTGTTTTACCCATGTGAAAGTGCCTACCTGCCCCAGGAACCTGACTAGATATGGCAGATGTGTGGGGCTGTTTGTTTTGCACTGCCGCTGCCTGTGTTGTGTGGATGCTATTTGGGTGCTTTGAACAGGCTTAGTAAGTTTGCAGACAGATCAAATAACACACAATAACTGGCCATACTAACACTCAGGCAATATTAGTTGCAATGCTCCACATTCAACAATTCGTCTTGTTTAGCGTTAGTAAAAGCTTCGGTGTGGCCGTATGCGTGTTTGCATCCATGTCTTTGTGCATATTATGCATAAGTGGAGGGGCACCTATTTGATGGTGGTGGTGGTGGTGGTGATAGGGGAGCAAGGGGTTGTGCTGATGTGAGCAGGGAACGAGAAAGGTGCTGTATTTTCTGTATGGGATAGAAGCAGGATGGCTGTTTGGTGACAAGCTCTTGTATCGTCTCGTCTGCTCGAATGATCCTAGGGAATCTGGGTCATATCCAGCCTGTTCACATGTAACTGTTCCCCACTCCTTCCCTCCCTCTGCCCTGGGCAAGCTACGACCCAGCTAACATGCTAATGATGACTCAAAGTAAATGCACTCGTCTTATATAGCAAATTGAGAGAGGGGGAACAAATAAACGGTATGAATATGTAGTACCGTGTAGTAGTCTTACTCCCTGGTGTTTCATTTCATTATTTGGTCTTTATTTATGCTATATCCTTCGGTCTTTAATGTCCACGTAGCTATCTAGCTTCCTTGCTACAAAGTCTATCTATCCATTGCCATTTTTCGCTAACCTCGTACTTCTCACAATGTGCAATGTGCTCACTGTACCCAGTGAAAGACTACTGAATTGTATTATAGTCACTGCTATGGTTTCGTTTAGGAATAACTAATAACGATTAACAGCAGATATAGTAAAGCATTCACTGTCCCTGGGCTGACTTGCTAGCTTAATTGTCTCGGTTTGTCACGTTAGCAAGCTTTTAAAACTGGGTATTCCGCAGAATACATTATAGAGCCAAAGCCCAAGGAATAGGGATATGGTCACACAATAGTCTATAATGACTGTGATATCTATTTTAACTGTACAGTTTACGTGTTGTTTTGTGCGGCTTTGTCCCCCAACGTTTGAGAAACATGGGGGGGGGAGGTTTTCTATGTCAGCCTTTAATTGAGGAGGGTGTTCATTCGATCAAATAATTAATTGATCGAGCCTGTCGTCAGATTGCTGAGAGAAGCGCTTTAAAAGTAAAGGTTAAGTGACGTAAACCTCGCGGCATAGAAACCGGACACCTGCAGCAAGGCGCGAGGGTTGTTTTGCTCGGCGGAGGATCGAGCTGAGCGCGTGGCTTTGGGATCCATCCATGAAACAAATGGACAGAGAGAGAAAAAAATAGATGTGTTTGAATGAGATCCACTGTGTGTTGTGTGGCGCAGCTCGACAACGTCCGGGGATATTGGTGTCAGGGCAGGCCCACTATCTCCTGGCACGGTGTCTCTGTGGCTGTGATACACCAGGCCAGGCCTTGGAAACGTCACCAGAGGATTTATTAGTACGGTCCCATTTTCATTGTCTCCGTAAGGCAAATTCACGCAATTGCAGATTTACCGCCCGCATTTCCTCGTAAGACGTACAAATTTATTAGCGCAAATAATTAAACGAACGAAAGTGTCCGTTCCGTCCGTCTTTTTTTTTTGTCGTCTGGATGTGCTCCCTCCATATCTGCAGTTGTTATTTACAGACCTCCGTTTATGATAGCTAGAATTCATCTATAATGTATAATAAACGCGCTCTCCGTAGAAGAAGCATTGCCTGTAAATTTAGTCGGGATAGGCATGCAGGATGAAATATTAATCGGCATCTAAATATTTCACACTAGCACCTTGTCAGTCAACCTCGTAATTACTCCTTGTGGCTGCATCTGATGGAGGTCTTATCCTTTATTTACGATTACTCGCCGACCTATAACACCCATAATAATATGGGTTTATAAATACCGAGCCTACTAGTAAGAAGTTTAATCGTCTTAATCTGTCTACTGCTCAGTGGTCAGACCATCTGCTAATTTAGTAATTTCATAAAGAAGATACGTCCTATATGTAGCTACTGTTTTTATATCATTTTAAATATATATATATATATATATATATATATATATATATTTGTAATGCATTTCGATATGATGGTATACAATTACAACATAATACAATGCAATACAAGACAGCTGACGTCTTGAAAAATGAGTTCATCTTTAAGGATGACGATAGTCTCCAGTAAAACAAACGTGCAGCATGAGAATGAACAGCTTTTCGCACAGAAGGCAGGGATTTCATAACCCCGCTTCAAGAGCCTATAATTCATGCAAAAAGAGTCCAAAGGGCATTCAGTTGTGATGCGCGTGTACGTGCGTATGCGTGTGTGCATATGTGTGTGTGCGCGCGCGTTCACGTCAGAGAGTGAGAGGGAGGGGGAGAGAGAGAGAGAGAGAGAGAGAGAGAGAGAGAGAGAGAGAGAGAGAGAGAGAGAGAGAGAGAGAGAGAATCTGTGAAAATAATATCAGGCTTTTCCGTCAGAATGAACTTTAGCACTGTATCCAGCCATGAAATAATCTGACCCGACACTTCAAACCATCTGCGCTATCTATCCGCCCTCTTATTTACTAAATCGGCCTGTGCACAAAACGGAGTGTGGCTGATACTAAACCCGAGTAGCTTGGCATGATGTGGCATGATACATCGATGTATAAACGTAACGTTTCATCACCGGCAACGTTTTGTCCATCAGCTCTCGTTGTTTGATGCTGCGACGGTGGCATAGAAACTAAAACACCCTACATTAAGACCTTTTTTTTTTATTTTTACATTTTAATTTTTTTTTGTGCCATTGCAGCCCTGTCTGAAAAGCGAGCTCACAGACGTAGTAGCCGAGCCGGGAATTGCAGTTTAAACAAGGACAGATGAGTGCGTTCGTTACGAAACCCTATTTTGCTGCCGCATCGTGAAGCTTGATTAGCATGTTTGTGTGCGCCGAGGCCATTTTGGCGCGTCTTTACATCGAACTTTTCCCATTTGATTTTGTTCCCTGAGGAAAACGGACACGGGCCTGCGGGAACACGCCGTTTTCCCGGCTGATACACAATCTCAGGGACCTCTCACACGCAGCCTGTGCGCCGTTTGTGTGGCACTCCAGCGGGCTGTATATAATAGTAGAGGAAGCGCTGTCTCCATTAAACGCAGCCTGGCGCACTTAAAGACGGATGTTGGGAAAACACGGGAAAACGCGTTTTGCAGACATACAAAGTAAAGGTCAAAATGTTTACGTTTTAAATAAGCGCTGTTTGAGCACTGGGGAGGTGCTGAAATCTCTCGGCGCTCCTTTCCATGTGATTGGTAGGCTACGCTTGACAGTGATTGACGGGCATCCATGGCAACCACGGCAGCCAGTCTGCCAAGTCCAATAGAAAATCAGCAAAGGGGCTGACTGTCTTTTCCCCCCCCTTCAAAATACATCTCGGGTACAGTTTTAATTCTCTTCTAGTCTCTGCCTTTAACCCACCAAGTTTACCAGCCCAGAATGCAGTAGCCAGCCAGAGGGCATAGTTCCTCCTCCATTTGTGTGTGCATGTGTGTGTGTGCGTGTGTGTGTGTGTGTGGGTGTTTTTTTTAAACCCGTTGATCTGCTAACTTTGGGGATTGTCTTTTTGTCTGGAGACCGACGCACGGAGGTCAGTGCACAGGGATAGACTCGACAAGCGAGCGGAAGACGGAGGGGGTAAAACAGCCCACCACCACCACTACCAACAACAACAACAACAACAACAACAACAACAACGAGAAGCCTCCATGTTTCAGCTGCCCATCTTGAATTTTAGCCCCCAGCAAGTTGCTGGGGTTTGCGAGACTCTGGAGGAGAGCGGGGACATCGAGCGCCTCGGCCGCTTCCTCTGGTCCCTACCCGTCGCTCCGGCAGCCTGCGAGGTCCTCAACAAGAATGAGTCGGTGCTGCGGGCGAGGGCGATCGTGGCCTTTCACACTGGGAATTTCCGAGAACTGTACCACATTTTGGAGAACCACAAGTTCACCAAAGACTCGCACGCGAAGCTGCAGGCCCTGTGGCTCGAAGCGCACTACCAGGAGGCTGAGAAGCTGCGGGGACGCCCACTGGGGCCGGTGGACAAATACAGGGTGCGGAAGAAGTTCCCCCTGCCCCGAACGATATGGGACGGCGAGCAAAAAACCCACTGCTTCAAGGAGAGAACCCGACATTTGTTGAGAGAATGGTATTTGCAGGATCCTTATCCGAACCCGAGTAAAAAGCGAGAGCTTGCACAGGCAACTGGACTCACACCCACACAAGTAGGAAACTGGTTCAAAAATCGTAGACAAAGGGACAGAGCGGCGGCGGCGAAAAATAGGTACGTTGTTGTGCGTCCTCAGTTCATGTGTTAACTTTGATGGCTCTTTTTCCTCGTAGCCTCTCCCAGTAGCGTCATGTAGGCTGTTTCACGACAACAACAAAAGGAGGAAAGAATCCCACATGCTGAATTCATAAGCGAATTCAGCATGACGGAACATATACATGGCTTACTATAGTCTGTGTTGGCTGGGACCAAATGCGAGATTGTTGTATAAGACATGTAGCTACATTTCGTCTGCATTGAAATGGCACATTAAAGTCATTTATAATGGAGGCCTCTGCTTAGCATAGCTCAGGATGCTGTGGCTAAACACAACTCACCCACACTTTCCCACATTTAGCGATATTCACAGATTCTCAAATGCGTCAATGAAATGTCCACGCTACAACGGCAGACAAGCGCGGTGGTAAATTCTCCGTTATTTTATATTTAAAGCAGAACATCGTTGTACTTTCTTCTTTGTTATTTTTAATACATCGCGTCCATTTAATACATTTCACACATCGGTGGGCAAACGGGGCTACGTTAAACAGCCATTCCTTACCCCTATTCATATTTCTCATTTGATTGTCAATGCAACAAAACTGTAGCCACGGCTGTTTTAATAAGAGCAGGATCTGTGTTAACTGAAATACATTTTTAAAAAAAAGAGTTTAATCTTAGTAAAGCTACAACCGTAGCCGATGTCGGCTTCGGCCATGTTTAGCAGCGGTCTCGTATGTGGGCCGAGGTCACGCGCGGGCCATCTCCCGCCATACGAGCGCAGTAACGCAGGGCTATTGAAGTCAAAACGAAATGGACCCTTGTCGCAGCATATCTGTTTCGTTTCACACCCCCTCCCCTCCCCGTTCTTTTACTCTCTCTCCCATCCAGGCTACAACAGCAGGTTTTGTCCGGGGGCTCGGTTCGGTCTCTGGCGGACGTGGACGGAACCGTAGATCGTCTCGGAAACGCGTCCAGTCCCGAGGCAATAAGTCTGCCGAGCAAGGCCGCCACCTCGGCCATCTCCATCACTTCCAGCGACAGCGAATGTGACATCTGACAACGGTGCACGATGCGGTCCAGGGGGAGAGGGGGGGGGGGGACATAACGGGAGATAATGAGCGAAATCACGAAAGACAACCTAATGAGAAAAAAAGTCATAGTGCCTGCGATGAATCTTTTAAAAAAACTGTTGTGTGATGGCTGCCAAAACATGAAGGATTTGTGGCGGAGCACCGTCATAGGCCTATACTTTCGTATTGTTTTCGTTTTAGCACATGTGGATAACCGAACCTAACGCGGATGGAAAATATTCATGTTCACGATTCCCGCTTAAAGGAGGACTTGGGGGAAAAAAAAGGAAAGGGAAGAAGACATCCGAGCGCCTAACCTGCTGTTTTTCTGTGGGTATTTCATGTTGAAAAGACTTGTCATATTTTTACTTTACTTTCAAAAGTTTTATAAATAATGTTTATTTACCTTATTTAAACAATTGGCTTCGTCTCTTAGGATTTCATATTCATTTGCTTGGTGTTTTTATTAATATTTACCTTGTGCACAGGTGAACCTGTTGAGCATGTGCGCTTTAGTGAAAATGTGTTTCAGTAAAAAAAAGAAGAAGAAAAAAGGACAAAAAGGAAAGATAACTTAATAAAATAATTGTTGATCAAGAGCATATAATTTTAGTCCTGTATTTATTGAATGCAGACGAAGGAAAGAAAAAAAGGACCTCAACAGTCCCTCTGGTGAAAATTGACGAGTATTTTAGGCTACATGGCTCTTTAAAAGGAGGACCGCTTGCAAGTTTGATAGTGAAAGAAAAAAAAACGTTTGGCGTTGATAATGCCGCACCATAGCGTAGATTATGTGTCTTGACACGTTTTAGACTTAGGCCTAATTGGCCAACATGCTTTGCGTCATGTAATGCAGGTTGACGGCGAGAGGTCACAGAAAGGCCGGTGCTGTGTCGAACTCTGTTTCCCCGTCGAGATCGACACAACACCGGGACGCTTGATTTGCCTTAACCTAACGCTTACCTTAACCTAACCGTAACTGATAGCTAACCTGTTTCCATAGGGGGAAACAGATCTCGACGAGGAAACAGAGTTCGACACAACACCGGCTCAGTAACCGCGATGACCTCCGTGAGTAGTAAAACAAATACAGGAACAGCAGAAGTGTGCTTTCCGAGGAGAGGGAAGAGAGGAGAGGAGAGGAGAGGATAGGATAGGATAGGATGACATCACTGTCTAAATCTTGCTTGTCTTGTATGCAGCTATGTTTTCACGACGCAGGAAAAGAAATCCACTAGCCACTCATAATAGCCCATGTGGGTGCAACCCTTAGGGAATTCGCTGTGCAAATAAAGTCAACGAATTAATTTCGGATAAACCCTTTAGCCTATTATTCCTTTGAGCGTGTCGTTGATTGTAAATGAGCCTATTAAAGATCAATAGGGAGTCTGAGCCCAGTCTTTCCTGTTTTGTACTTATTCTGCAGCGGCAAGCGTTTGTTAAATTAGCAAGTGCTCCCTGAGAAATCAATTCAACAGATGTTTGCCTTATTTCCTTAAGTAGTTTTTTTTTTTGCCTGGCAAAATTACGAAAATAGCCTAACTCTCAAGTAAACATTTGCATTAAATGCCTTTGCCACTTTTCTCCATACAGGGCACACCGAGACATTAGGTGACTCAGTAGCTTCTCTTTCTTTCTTTCTTTCTTTCTTTCTTTCTTTCTTTCTTTCTTTCTTTCTTTCTTTCTTTCTTTCTTTCTTTCTTTCTTTCTTTCTCTCTCTCTCTCTCTCTCTCTCTCTCTCTCTCTCTCTCTCTCTCTCTCTCTGAGGCCATAAGAAGGTCAAAAATCAAAACAAATAACCCACAGTGAGGTCTTCATGCATGTGCTCTGAAAGAGAATAAAAGCAAAATGAGGGATATTAGACTCACTAGAGGTGACACGTATACGCTCTGCTTTTCCACCTGACGGGACAGGCACCTGGTTCCCTCCGATCTGTATAATTAATTGGGCCATACAGTAAGCCAGTGAAAGAGACACGTTGCGTTTCCAAAACGTCATTCAGCTGGAACAATACAGAAGCCAAAGCTGTGCTTCGTTTTAGGCAAAAAAGAGAAAAAAGAGAGGAAGTGAAGGGGGGGGGGTTAAGGTTTTTTTTTCTTCTTTTTGTGTGTGTTTTTTTTAACGGGAACAGAATGGGTGAATATTTCCGTTTCCACTGAAAATAAGGGAGACCAGAGGAGTGCATGAAAAAGTCTTTCTGGCAGTCAATAAGGCTGTCAAACTGGTCAGCGGTAATGAGTGCTAATGATGGGGACCGGGGTCCCCGCGTCAACAAAGGGGCGCTTGCCAGTGTTTGGTGGGAGGAAGCAGCCGCGGGTCTCCCTCAAAAGAAAGGACTCCTGTGAGGCGGGTCTGAGGCACGAAGCACAACTTTTGTGTGCGTGTGTGCGCGCGTGCGTGTGTGCGCGCGCGCGCCTCCCTCGGGAGGCAGGAAGCAGGGGTGCTGCTTGAATGTGAACGCCGGTTTAGCCGATTAAAAGGATTTGATTACAAACTGATTGACTGTTGTGTAACTTTGACTCTCGGCTCTACAAATTGTGATTGATTCGTCGCTCTGTCGTGGAACGTGTACGTTATCTGCCCCGCGCCACGAGCGAACAACAGGGCCCCGCGTGTATGCGCACGCTCGTTTCTCGTGGGAGCCTGCGGCTGAAGAAACACTCCGTTTGTTTACAGGGGAGATCTGCGAGGGATCGTTTTTAAAACCTTCCCCCCGTTTTTCTCTGGGCATATTTTGATAAACGGAAGTGTGTCCCCCTCCTCAGTGTGTGGCCTGCGTGTTTTCCACGTCCGCAGTCTCGGTTGGTTGTGATTGAACCCGTCAATGCGATGCAGCGTCTAGACGCACTGATGCCGTGCGTCCCGTAAGCACAAAGGAAACCCCGGCCTCGTGTTCACGTCCTTTCTCTCGACCTCACGATTACCTCAGCTACATTTGGTTGCAAGAATTGGGCTTTTTTTTTTGTTCCCCTTGCAAATCTCTGTACTAGTTTATGGTTAGCTAGCTATGCTGCATTGGTATAAGATACCACACAGTGTGTGTTTGCACACTTTGAATTTAGACTTCCTATAAATGCAGCTTCACACGCTCACTGTTATAATGAGGACTGTGCAATTACAATTTATTATTATTGTTGTTATTATTATTAGTGTTGTTGTTGTTGTCGTCATTATTATTATTATCAGTATTGTCATTATTATTATTATTATCATTGTTTTTGGTGCTGGTGTTATTATTTAGTAGGCCTATTATGTTGTCATTGAACGTATCTTGTGAAACGTGACATTTCTCCACACCAACAGAGCTTCGGCATGCTTTTCTTTTTTCTTTTCTTTCTTTTTTTTATAAAATGTAGATATTGCTGACATTACTGAACCCGGAAATCACAGGATATTTTTCATCTCGCCTATTCTATGGCCCATCTTTGGCCCATGAGCATATATTTTAAGACGCCAACCAAAATATACTGCAGGTGTCAGGACCAGACTAACTAGCGAGCTTCTTCTGTCTATATGAGCAAGTCGTAATCTTTCAACCAATTCAAACGCTTCATTTAAAATCCCAGAAAGTTTCTTTTTCTCCAGTGTGTGTGTGTGTGTGTGTGTGGCTGGTTTAATGGGTGATGGCTTGTCCTATGTTGTGTTTTGTCAGGGGACACGATGTTGTAGAGCTTGAGCAGGACGTGTTTTAATCTCCTTCACTCTTCAGATTTCTGTTTTCCAGGAACATTTGGGGACTTTGCAGCGAAGAGCCGAAAGAAATGGCGACGGCAGCACAATAAGCACGCCGATGACGACCCCTGGTGGCTCCTCTGCAAAACGCAACACGGCACGACAGACGAAAAAAAAAAAGAAAAAAAAAGAAATCAAAAATCTAAACATCAAATAATATCAGACTGCCTCAGAACCGTGACTACCGTTTTGCTTTGTTCACTTTCAACATTTGTCCTCCGGTTTTTGTTTTTTTTCTCGACCCAGACTAAAACTCCAACAAGATAGGGTACTAATATTAATTTATTACACATAGAACACGTCTTACACGTCTCCTTCGAAATATCGCTGGTCCAGGATCTGCTGTGTGAGCCAAAGACGAAAACAGACCCGACACAGTTGCAGCATGAAAGCTGGGGAACGCGCGCGTGGGCATTTCAGGACCCTGGACAGAGACTCGGCACCTGTTCTCCTGCACACACGTTTACCTTTATCCGCTCCTGCGTTCTCCTGCAGGAAATGGCAGCACTTACACAGCACAGGCGATTACACTGCTACTACTACTACTACTACTACTACTACTACTACTACTACTGTTACTGCTACTGCTACTACTGCGACTACTACTACTACTACTACTACTGTTACTGCTACTGCTACTACTGCGACTACTACTACTGCTACTACTACTACTACTACTACTACTGCTACTGCTATTGCTACTACTACTGTTACTGCTACTGCTACTACTGCGACTACTACTACTACTGCTACTACTACTACTACTACTACTACTACTGCTACTGCTACTACTACAACTAATACTACTGCTACTACTACTATACAGTCAATCAGTCAATCTCTTATTTGCGGACCGTGTTGTGTAGCGCAATGTGTCACGTTCATTGGTTAATATCTGCATCACTAACTGTTGAAAATGATCTTGAGACAAAAAAAAAGAAAAGAGAAAAGGCTACGACCACAAAAAATAGCTAATCTTGAACCCCGTCACATTTGTCCCATTCATCTTGCAAGGGCGTCTTTTCCCAAAAAACGCCGAGGGTTCTCTTGCCTTAACTGGACTAAGTTGTAGGCCAACGTCAGCATGATTAGCCCACATGGGCTTGTTTTGCTAATCTCTGGCACACAACTTCCGCACAGAAGTGCATATGTTTGACACAAAAGACCTTGGGTGACAGTGGCTGAGGAGGTAGAGTAGCTCGGTCGTCTGGTATCTGGAAGGTTGCCGATTGGATCCTCGGCTCCCCCTTGCAAAAAAAATAAAATAATGTCGCGGTGTCCTTGAGCAAGACACCTCAGCCCTGACTGCACCCGATGCGCTTGCTTGTTACTTTGCGTGGCTGACACCGCCGTCGGTGTGTGTGTGTGTGTGTGGGTGGGGGGGTGAATGTGAGGCATTCATTGATTGTAAAGCGTTTTGAGTGGCTGTTGCAGCGAGCAAAACCCTATATAAATGCAACCCATTCACCTTGATTAGCCCCTAAACTCCGCACCTAACCACAGTCTATTCAGTCTCTATATGTGCTTTTTTTTACATGGCCACGGGTCGGATCGATACGCGGCGCCTGCCTCTGCCCGCCTGGCTCGCGCGCCAACCCCTTGTCTGTTACGAGATACAATATATAGATAACGTAAGGCAATTATGTGGCGATGGCGTGACCGTGGCGGAGTGGCTCAATGTGCATATAGCATCAAGACGCGCCGTACACACCAAAGGGCTTAGCTAATGTGAATTGTAGTCCTCTTGTCAATTTGCCCGAGTCAAAACAATTACGAGCTACATAAACGAGCGTTGTTTTGACAGGCGCTGCAGAAAACTCCGCGAAGCATTATGAGGAGAGAAATAATGGACCGGGGCACATAAACGCTCGCCACTATATGCATTGTGGGATTTGTATCGACCGAGCGGAGGGTAGAAAGGCCTGCCGCACAAAGCTGCTGTCGGACTGAGGTCAGCGTCAGATTGCCTCCAGCAAAGTCAAGAGTCTTATTTTCTCTATAGGTTAATGAAACAGCATTGTTCACCGCTACGGACGGGGTGGTTTATTTCGAGGTGTCACGTCGTTCTTGAAAATCAAAAATAATTTTGTTCCCTGCTTGGGATAGGCTCCGGCATCCCCGCGACCCTGAGAGCAGGAGAAGCGGTTTGGATAACGGATGGATGGATCCGGAGATAAGATGGAGGTTTTGGAGTTATATGAAACGTAACTTCAGATTTGGACATGCTACAAATTACGGGGCTTTTCTTTTGTTACGTTTACCAAACAAATACGTGTTTGTTTGTTGTTGTTTTTTCACTTAATACTCAAACAGCCACATAATGTTGAAGGCGTCTACGCTGTATTTCATTTTGCGCTAACTTACAGCGTCGTTATCCTACATTTTGAGGAGAGAATAGGGCTTCCTCCTCTTTCTCTCTAATATCCGCAGGCATGTTAAGACAAAGACGGAAGACAGCGTCTGAACTGGGCGTGTTGGGTTTCGGGCCACTAGATGGCGACAGAGGTTAAAGAAAAGCTGGACAGCGCTTTTCAGCCGGAGGGGGCAACAAATGACACCAATCATTTCCAAATAAAAAAAATGGGCGATTGAGACACCCCTTTATTAATTTTTTACAACCCAAATGATATTTATTGATCCATGCCTCCAGGAAAAATGTGCTGGGTGCTTTCGTTTACAGTAACCATTTCAAGCTTTTCACATTTGATTCTTCATTTTTTTTCTTAGGGTTTAATAAAAAAATAAACTCTTTTCTTCCTGGTTTCTGTTCATAGAGATCGGTTGCTTGACTATGTCATCACTTTGTATACGGTGCTGTCTTGAGTCAGTCTGGGATGTACAGGCGGGTGACAAGTTAAAGGAAAAACCTGAAGGCTTGACCCCTATAGTGAGGGGTCTGGGGGCTCTGTTAAGCTGTGGGGGGGCATTTTCCTGGCAAGGTTTGGGTCCACTTATCCCGTTAGAGTGAAGGGTCACTGCAAAGCAATACAAAGTTATTCTGAGTGATCACCTTTAGCCTATGATGAAACATTTCCATCCTGATGGGAGGGGTCTCTTCCAGGATGACGATGCCCCCATCTACAGGGCACGAGGAGTCACTGAATGGTTTGATGGGTATTAAATGACCTAACTCACATGCTACGGCCTTCACAGTCACCAGATCTCAACCCAGTTCGATACGTATGAGAGAGTTTTGACCGATGTGTTAGACAGCGCTCTCCACCACCACCACCACCAAAACACCAAATGAGGGAATAGCTTTTGGAAGAATGGGGTTCATCCCTCCAGTAGAGCTCAGAGACTTGTAGAATCTATGACAAGAATCACTGAAGCTGTTCTGGAGGCTCGTGGTGGACCAACACCTTACTAAGACACTTTTTGTTACTTTTTCCTTTCTGTGTCATGTCATTTTAAAGTTAATGGTAATCCAGTCATATACTGTCTTTTAGATCATTGCATCTGTCACATTTCCGTTTGAAATATAAGCGCTGATTTAATATAAGCACAAGGAGAGATTATCTCCTTTTTTTCAAGTGGACTAATCATTTTGGGGAAAGCGGTACCGACTCATGATGATGGTGATGTGGGCCATCTGTAAATATCTGTTCATATATAGATCATAACTATAATTAAAGAATTATTATAAACATCGCAATGATATATTGATACAGCGTGTTTTAAGGATCGTAAAGAATTGTGTTAAAAGTTGCTGAGAGCTATATCAAATGGGCAAAACGGAAAGTAGATGTGTAACGATTCCACTTCTTTTTGCCCTGTGACGGTCTGTCCAGGGTGTCTCCCCGCCTGCCGCCCAATGACTGCTGGGATAGGCTCCAGCATCCCCGAGACCAGGGTTCGGATAAAGCGCCCCCCCTCCCACATCCGGCTTCCCACCCGCAGACACGGCCAGTTGTGTCTGTAGGGACGCTGACCAAGCCGGAGGTAACATGGGGATTCGAACCGGGATCCCCGTGTTGGTAGGCAACCGGGTAAAGCGGCTTGGAAAATGGATGGATGGAGGTACTGACTCGCTGGGCCTCTTCCCTTCCCACCCTTACGTAACAGATGATATATTATTTTACTTGTTATACTGTCTTTCTGCCACTAGATGGAGCCCAAGACACGGCGTTCAGAAGAAACATCTCAATGTGGGACCGAGGACGGACTTCTCTCCCCAGTGAATGGCAACAATAACAAGCCATGATAAACAGCAATATTTTTGAGTGTCCCGAATATGGAAACTTCATGCTAAGAAAAATACACACAAGCAAAGGCCTAAAATACAAGCAGTAGCAAGTCATTTCAAAACTTGAATCACACAAAATTGGAATATCATACTGTGCAGAGTAATCGTGATAACACTGCAGCAGATCTTGTGAATTACAGACTTGGAAGTTGACTCTCTGCCAAAGAGTTTCAACTGAAGTGTGAATCAGTGTTTGCAATTATTCAGAGCTGGGTTTGAATGTGCATACGTGTAAGAAAGTGTGCCCAGCATTGCAAGTGCACCGCTTGGGATTTTGAGGGTCTATATTTAAACCCTCTGGTCTCTAGTTTCTGCAGCTGTCACCAAGTTTAAGTTCAGCACCTTGAGCTTTTCTCAGGCCTGCTACCGGACAGTAGTGATAAACCTGCCAAGCTTGAGGAGAGAGCAGGGGGGAAATGCTTTTGAGGCCGCGTCTCTTCAAGCTACAGAATGTTCAAACTGTTCCATCAGCACATCTTCCTTGGTGAGCAAGCCATACCACTGCATTACAGCCAACTGCCCTCGCAAACAGCTGTTACTTACCATGTTGGAGCTGTTGCCTAAGCCTTGCTTACAGCGTGCAAACACCAAGGGACGTACGTATGGCCTGCTACTGCAGGGTGCAGCGTGCAGTATGTCAATATTCCTTGCCGGTGTCATTTTACTGAAACTGCAGGGCCACAGCAGCCCATATTGAGATATTACCTTAAAATCCATTAGTTGGATTGACGGTGAGATGCCAGTTGCACAACATCCTCTGTGGGCGCTGCCTTCATGTTCCCTCAGCCCAGTCCCTCTGCCCTATGTGTCGTCAGCACTACTTTAGGCCCCGTGTCGCTCACTGCTCTGTGTTCAATCCTGTGAATGTCATTCTGTGCACCGTGCCCTCCTCCGAGGAGACTCAGCGAGTCACCGAACTCAAACGTTTGACGAATGGATCATCCATATCCATTTCCATCACTGTGTACCAAACATTATACTATACACTACACAAGCAAGTTACCACAATCTATTAATAATATGCATTGCACTGAAAGCTTAAGAGATGGGCAGGTTATTTAGAGTGAGTTTACGGTCTCTCTCTCTCTCTCTTTCTCTCTCTCTCTCTCTCTCTCTCTCTCTCTCTCTCTCTCTCTCTCTGTGCATGTGTGTGGGTCTCCTTTTTAATCCAACAAACCACACAAATTGTGGGAAATATAGTGTATAATCAATTTAATGATGATAATAATAATGAGAACAATTGACGAGCAGCCAGTGTTGTGCACATTATGACCACTCATACAGATGTCATGAGGCATGCAAACTTATTTTTTGGTTATGGGAATGTACAAAAAAAAAGGAAAGAAATTTTGCATTTACTCTAAGAAATTTTATGTCAAGTGGTTCCACGTAAGATTACTTGATAGAATAGGGTCCATTTTAACAGCCCAGTATCCATGCCAGTCTGTTTCCTTTGCCTGTGATAAGTCCACTGCAATGAGGTGATTTGTCTTACTGCCAAATGCCACCGGCATATGTATGTTAAATGTTTCATATACTGTTCGTATATGATGGAAAAAAATATTAGTCATGCATTTCTGTCTACTTATTTCTAACAGTCCAATAGTCCAACAGTCTAATAACAGTCTAATAGTCCAAGACCCTGGGGAAAATGTTACGATGAATAACATGAAAACTGACTCCATTCACATCTGCAGTAAATGATGTACAAAGCTGTCACAGCCACTGGTCATGATGAGCAGCAAATTTGTAAATTTCATTTTTGTGAATTTTTTGTAAATTCCATTTGTCCTTGTTTTCATTTTATCATCGCCGCACAAATAACTTGCTAAAAATATTTTAATTGTTGACTACTGTTGCAAAAATGTGATTCCACAACCACAGTAGCATGATTTGTGTCTGGCGTTACATCAACTGTGTGTGTGTGGGTTTTTTCCCAATTCATCAAACAGTGATGCATTTCTATTGTGTGAATGATACTTACCAGTGTGTCATTTGGACCTCAGTAATACAACTGATCAGTACAAGGACGAGTAAGAGCACAAAGCAATGTCTAAGAACCCAAAGTTAATGAGTAGAATTACACATTATTGTACAGATCAACATTATATTATCAACAAACAATATTTCCCAGCTGTAACTACATTTTGTGTAAGTCATACCATTGGCCCATCATTCTTCCATGGCTTGTATGTATTCTGCAGCCAGGATACAGTCACATTTGAGGGGATGAATGACAATATAACATGCATTTTGATTTTTTTTTTAAGCACCAATACAACATAATGTTCAGGGGAAATAATTTATCAGTTAACCCAGGCTATACTCTCAAATAGTATTTCTGATTTACCAATTGGTCTTTAAATGCTCTTTGTAGCATTGTAACATTGTAACATTAAATAGACAGACAGACAGACAGACAGACGGACAGACGGACAGACGCACAGATAGATAGACAGACAGACAGACAGACAGACAGACAGACAGACAGACAGACAGACAGACAGACAGACAGACAGACCGATCAATCGATCCAATCGATCAATCGATCGATAGACAGACAGACAGACAGACAGATTTGGTATGTATGTATGTATGTATGTAGACATACATGCATACATACATAAAAAGGAGAAGAGTCTTAATGTCTCTGGTTAACGGTAAGCAGGCCTTACCCAGGTGATTATCAGCCAGACATTGCATCTGCTGGAGCAGCTAGCCCCTACTGTCCAGTGGCAGCACTGTCCTTAATAACAGAGCTTAGCTGGCATTCCACACCCGGTGGCACTTTGGTGTGGCAGTAACCCAGAGAGAGCCTGGTAATTACCACTGGCCACTGTCACCATGCAGCAAATGCACTGTTCAGCGGGCACGGGACAACCAGAATATTTAACCCTCCCTTTACCGGGATATCCTGGTTAACAACGGCTGCAGACTAGTTACACGGATGGAGGTGATGTAACATGGCAGTCCAGCTCAATGCCAGCCTCTTTTTTTTTATCACCTGACGCTGCTCACGTTGCCCACAAGAACTCTTAGTGATCTTTTTTGTTTGTTTTGTTTTGTCTGACTGACGGCAGTTTGGGCACGGCTCTGTCTCTGGCCGGCGAGAGGAGAGGAGGAATAAAGATGGAAAATTGCAGTAATAGAGTGTATGAGAGACGATGTTGAGGTTAAACTGATTCTGTTCCTCGGTGCCCACTCTTACTGCTGTATTTATGAATATTTGTGGACTGTGGAATTGGAAAGTGTATGGTGTATAAAGAGTGCTTAAATACTATGTGGGCTGCTGGCCCTTATAAGTATGTTCTTAGTACATAAACTTCTGGTCCTGTGTGTGTGTGTGTGTTTGCTATGGAAATGAGCTTCAGTGTGTTCTTAGCTTCTTCTTCTGTTATGTTGTGATGTGTTTCATTACAGAAGATCAAAAGTCCCCCTTTCCTTCCTTCCCACATCTTGGATACACTTGACTGGATCACAACCGCTGGACTTTTGAATGAGGAGTCACAAAGGCATTTTCTCAGGAGAGCCTTGCTGGGAAAGATACTGTAGGACCGGAATAGGAAGTTTATTTTCCTTTACTGTATGCATATCTGTGGGATGGGGGCTGTGTGCGCAGAGACGCTGGTGCAGTAGTCCAGTTTCTGCAGCAAAGACTGCATCGCAGCAATACTTCTACCACCCTCCCCACTCTCTCTCTCTCTCTCTCTCTCTCTCTCTCGCTCTCTCTTACGTTCTCTCAAAATTATTCTTCTTTTTTTTTCACTCAACGTGCAGCTTCCTTTTGTAATCTGTCATTATACGCCCGCATGGATTTAACATGCGCTCTCTTGTCTATTACAGTTTTGCATGCTGCATTTAAAAGCTCAACCCCCTCCAACATGCAAACAACCTCTCCTCTCCACTGATGCATTCGGATGAATCTCCATGTCCTCCTCTGTCCCTCTATCCATCTCTGCCTCTATATTTTCACCTCTCTCTCGCTTTCTCTCTCTCTCTCTCTCTCTCTCTCTCTCTCTCTCTCTCTCTCTCTCTCTCTCTCTCTCTCTCTCTCTCTCTCTCTCTCTCTCTCTCTCTCTCTCTCTCTCTCCCTAGCTCTCTCTCTCTCTCTCTCTCTCTCCCTAGCTCTCTCTCTGCTCCACCCTCCCCGTTATTTTATCATCTGCAGGCTAAAATAGCCCCGGCAGCTTTTCTCCGGGCCTTTTGTCCCTGCTCAGAGAGACGTTTGGCACACAGAGGATCGTGTTACAACTTTCATTTCCTGAATGTTTTTTTTTCCCCCTGCATGGAACCAAGAAGGGTATTTTATCCCTCTCTGCACTATGATGATGAAGGGCAAGGGGGGTTACGGGGGGGAGGGATGGCAGCTCTGATTGTGGGACCTGTCACTCTCATGTCACCAAATAAACAAACAAAAAAAAGAAAAGCTGCATATTGCAGTGGGGTGGGTGTGGTGCAGTGTGGTTTGGGCATTGTGTGTGTGTGTTTGTGTGTGTGTGCGTGCGGCTAGGGGGTTGGAGAGCAGGGGGTCACTCGAGCTGTTTGTGAGCCCCCAGGATAGGTGAGGTGATGCCCCTCTGGAGTGTGAGGTGGGTTTCATTATCCCATATCCCATACCACTTCCTCTTGTTGTGTCTGCCTGTGCCCCAAAGGCCCTGGAGGCTCGGCGTTGACACGTCGGGCTCCAGCGGCCCTCGCTTTCCTGGGTTCAGCACAGAAAGCAGTGGCGGTAGCATTGTCGAGACTTATCGATAGACCTTGCCTCGAAATGAGTCTGTACTACTCTGAAACTCAGTCTTTTTTTTGTATGTGTGGTCGGCTTCATCGAAGTTGGCGTCGAGAGAAAATCCCCTCACACGTTCGAGAGGAAAACCTCACATCCCGCTCGTTTCTCTCTGTGCTGTGCCTTGTCTTAGACGCTCCCTCGTAAAATATAAAAATATCTCATCATCCTTTATGAGAGGAGAGTTCTGCATTAGGTAGTTAGTAAAGCCATTTCAGTTTTACACAGAAAGGGCAGGGAAAAAATGTTCAGCGCTCGTAAAAGTCTTCCAAAATATCCCGGACTGAAGTTTGTTTGTGAAGAAAGTATATTACACAAAAAAACCCACCTCAAGATCACCTTTCCTGCCAAACTCCTAAAATAGTGTTATCTGATTCACTGCAACCAGAGTTGGGCTTTGTCTCTGGAAGAGTCCGATACTCGAACCCATGCCTCCTGGGCACATTTCCTTTATACGAGCCCTTGTTCAAAGGCATCAGAATCACGCTGCGTCTTGCCTTTTGTCTTTTCTACTTGTAGCATATTATTAAAAATCCTGTTCTTCAGGTAATGCATATAAGGCTGTCCTCCATTTGACACACAACATGCTATCTAACACCCTAATAGCCAGGGATCATCTGCTGTCTCAGCTCCTCCTCGTCTTTGAACGCGGGGTCATGCATCACTCAGCGAACAGGGAGATGGAGATAAATATTTCTTTCAGCTCTGCCACTAGGAGCTTCCTGTTGTACCAGAGGCGGCTCGCTGTGTCTGAGAGGAGGCTGTCTTTGACGAACAGTGCCTCCTCACATTCACCATGACCAACACTTTCAGGCAGGGTAGCGCTAATGCTCGGTGTTGTGTCGCGGGATGTGTTTATAATCGGGGCCCTGCCTCGGCCATCTAATCGGCTGTGCAGAGCTGGAAATGCTCTCTGACTCCTACTTGCATCCAGCTTGGTAGTGAGAATGTGTTTCTCTCTGTGCATGTATGCTCAAGCGTGTATGCACGGTTTTGCGATTGTAAATGTCCACCCACACTTTTGCATTCACAAGTGTGTACAAAAAGGACACACTTGCCTGCACAAATATAAGTGTGCGCACGCACACACACACACACACACACACACACACACACACACACACACACACACACACACACACACACACACACACACACACACACACACACACAGTTTGTCTGCCTCCGGGTATGGCCAGGCTGGAACATTGTCAGATCCATGCATCATTGGTAAGGAAATCTATCCACTACCCCTGACCCCCCCCCGCCTTCCTTGAAGCAAACCTGAAAAGATCCTTTTGTCCCTCATCACCCGCCTGCCCTCCCCCACACCCACACCCCTCATATAGCCTGCGGTTATGGATACCTGGGATTGTCTCACACAGGGCTCCCATGAGGGGTAAGGCTACCTGTGGGCACTGGACTCCAGAAAGGCCGTCCAAGAGCAAGGTCTTTACCTTTGGCTTTTGTCCTCAACCGGGCACAGACTCTGAGCGAATGCCAAAGAAAAACATGGCCCAAGTTTCAGAGAGACACCGTAGTCTCACGCTGGCTACTTTCCGTGTTTATTTGCACACGTCAAGGACTTTCCTGCTGTTGATTTAGAACCACTGCCACTTAGAGTCTGTGACAAATGAAATGCCCTTTTGATGACTGTTTGCCTTCAGCAGCTGTTGTTACTGGCACTGGTAAGCTCACGGTAAGGCCGACGCTACCTCGGCCTTCGACTGTGGCGTCCATATAGGCTGAGAGACCTACACTCCCAACAATGATCTATAGCTGTTGGGCAGGAAAAAAGTACAGGCTGCGTCTGATACGGTGGGATAGATTTATTAACTGGATGTGCCATACCGATCTAGCGTGTTCCTCCGGACTCGGAAGTGTGGGATTCAGACATGATTAAATGCCCTGTCTGAGTTTCCGTGGTGGATTGATTTTAGTCTCCTTCACATCCTGAAGGTGACTCAGATCGCCTCTCTTTCATGTGCCACAGAGCCTGTGTAATCCCGGCTGTGTCCGTACCCGGCCCGACATGTTGTTGTTAGATTAACAGGTATGAACAATCTCTTGGGTGGCTTTGTGATCACCTGTTTGCTAATTTGTGAATATTGGTCAGTGCCGCGTGTGAAGTGCATGTAGCATACATGCTATTGTCAGCGTTGTCTTTGTATGGGGGGGGGGCGCTGCTGGTCATTAGGAATATGAAATATTGGTTACCTTGGCACAATTTTAAATTGTATGATCAGCTTTTTTTCATTTTATTGCGACATCATCCTGTAAAATCTAGTTTGTTTTTTCTTGTTTGTTTCTCCGGTGATTCAGACACCTTGATAATTCTAAGGGCTGCGTTGCTAAACACTACTAGATTATTGTTAATAGTATTTAACCATTTGGGGGGTAAACATTTAATGTCATGTACTAATGTAGCTATAGCTATGATTACATTAAATACAGCACACATGCAATAGATACAAATGGTCATATCGTCCAAAATGAAGCAAAGCTGCTATCAAACCAATGGCAGCAGCTTTAGGGATTCATGAATTATTAATGATTCAGATCGCTGCAGTCACGTTTTAAATTAACCTGAATCTGGAATATAATGTTTAAAATATAACAAAAAAATAGGCGTGAAAGTTGACAGTCTACAAAAGCCCATCCCTATTAAGGTCTGTTGGGGGGGGTGTAGTCCACACACACACACACACACACACACACACACACACACACACACACACACACACACACACACACACACACACACACACACACACACACACACACACACACACCGCACAAACAGGTCTGTATGGAAGGCTGTAGGTGATAGATGGGGAACACATACCCTGGTGTAATTAGAGGACCTAAGAGGTTGAGAGAGGCCTCCGGGATGCAGAGCGCCCCAGGCTTCCTCAGCTAAAGCCGGGCAGAGACCTGCAGCCTTGCAGCACTGCAATCTTCGCAATCAGGCAGCAATGCAAGCAGCGACTGTTTCAGATTAGGCTCAGGAAATCCTCAGTGCTCTCTGCTCAAAACAATTTAGCCTGACATGAGCCGAAGCAGTATAGGAGGTGAGGAGGAGGGGTGGCATGAGAGTTGTCTTTCCCAGAATCCTCCTGTGAGGCTGCATTGGGCTTTGCTTGTCCCCAATTATGTCAACACTGTCTTTCAGTCTCACCCGGATTATACATTCACGCTCATGTCACATCAAGGTTGTGTTATCATCATCATTATATTATCATCATCATCATCATCATCATTATTATTATGACTGTTATTATTATTATTATTATCATCATCGTTATTATTATTATTATTATTATTATTATGCTGGGTTGTTGTCATTGTTATTGTGATAGAATATGTAACAATAATGTTATCATCACTGTGATGGAATAATCACATTACCTAACACACAGAGATAATGACATGTATTTCTTACATGGGACTAAATCATACTAAATCATTCATCATGGATTTAGGTTATAATTTTCGCAAACCTCCAACATTTGTCGTTATCGTCGGTTTTGTCAATGATGATGATGATAATATGTCGTCTTCAATTTCTATTAGGCAATTTATGTGCCAAGGATTTTATTTTCTTTATTTGTACATACATATAATCCTTTAATTTGATTGTCTTTTCTGGAATTTTACTGTTATAACGCTGTGTATCGTTGTTATTATTGTTATTGTTGTTGTTGTTATTATCATTATTACTATTATTATTGTAGAGCAGCCCTGTGGGTTAGTTAAACGTATAACTGAACATTAGTCGATGATTTTAAAACGTGAAACATCTTCCGGTTGTTTTAACTAAAAACAATGAAAGCAAACTGGCGGCGCATCAGCACAACAGGAAAAGCACATAATCATCATCGCCATCTTCATCATGATCTTCATCATCATCATCATCCGCCTGTGTACAGTGTACAGGCCTTGGCGGAACAGACGATAGCCCAATCAGATGTTCTTTTAAGTAGCCTATCCAGCCTTCCCTCCGGTACGACACGTATATTTTTGCTGTAAATACGAAACGATGCTTTTATTGAGATTTGGTTAAAGATCCAGAGACGTGTAAGGAGACTCTCCGTGTTCTATCAGTTGTAACCGATAGTTTATGAAAGAAAAGAAAAAATCGCCACACCTTTGTTGACTTAGCATCCCGTTTCTCCTGTCGTACCAAACCTGGCCCACATTTAGTCACCTACTGTTGCTCATCAGGCCTGGCCAAAAAAAGACAACCATTATATAACTCTTATCACTTACAGTTAAATCCGCTCTCTACAAATGAAATGCGGACCAGTTGTTCATCTGTAATAACTACTGTAATAACGATTACGTTCCCGTTCGTTTCCTTTCGCAGGGCCTCAAATCTTCGTTAACGCGACGGGTAGTTTTGGCGTTTTCAGCTCTCGATAAATTGTTATGGTAGAAATAACACACATAAAGACAAATGCATTACTTTTGTTTTATTGGAAACTAATTACTGTGACTCTATTGAAAACGTTGCCTCTTAGTTTCCATATAGCAGGAAGTCGCTATAAATCTGTATTATCTTAACAAAATATCATAAATTAAGCAAATGGGCAGTCCACTTAAGTGTTTCGTTGAGTCGATAGTTCCACAGGGGGAGGCTGGCCGTGTTTCTCCATGCAGAGGAGACCATAGAAAACCTCATTATAGGTCGCAATATAGGATACGTTTAAGCGCATAAAATGATTTCGTTATAGCTCTAGCCAAATTTAACGACAGACAAGTCAGTCTATTATAAGGTACCATCGTGTTATTTCATATATGTAATAGTCAATCTGATACAGTTAGATCAGTCTCTCTTTTTTTCTTCTTCTTCTTTTTGCCAAGTATTACCAAGTTGCCTCTAAGAGCCAAGATCCACAAGACTGGAGGTTAGAGGTCCCAACAAGGAGTCCTGGAGCTGGTGCGGGTGTCCGTGCATGCCATGCACCGACTGCGCTGCACCCAGGCCCGGCATCTGGTAAGAGGATGCCCCGGGGTGACTCATGTTCCCCTGGAGCAACAGTACAGAGTTCTGGTCGGGGCTTTGCGGGGGGGAAAACTCGTCCTCCGAGCTGGACATGAGAGACTTGCCCCCGTCGAGGGGAGACAACTGGTTCTGTTTGTTGTTGGCGGCGTTGTTGTTTTCACTGTTCTCTCTATACGGCCATGGAAACAGAGACAACAATAATCAGCATTTACACGTTGAATATGTCACTGTAAACGGGTCAAGTTGGCCAGTCTGGGTCGTCGAGCTATGATCAACATTTTGAAAACGGAACAAGGCAGAAAACAGCCACGCTTTATCTTAACCCAAGAGCGCGACCCCCTTTAAATACAATCAACCAAAAGAAGAAAAAACACATTAAATTAGATGCGTTCATCTATGGTTCACTTAATTATAGTAATCTGCCATTGCGGCGTGTATACGCATTTCAGTGGACACGTTGGAGACATTTCAGCGCTTATTCACATGTGACTATACAGGCGACAACCGAGTTTAAGGAGAATTACGGTCCATAATTCTATTATTATTATTGTCTATTTTAGTACTTAACTTGCCCGATATTATTTTTTAACATATAGCCCCCCCCCCCCCAAAAAAATATACGGGCTCCCCAAAGTTGTCCAGAGAGGCCTATAGCTAGTTGTTTGTTGGGTTCCTCAGTAGAAAAAAAATAAATTTCAAGTTACACGTCCAATAGAATTCTTCAGGGCTCTTTTTTTTTCCTCGTGCGGTTTTTTTTTTAAATGCGGTTGCGTTTGACCGGACTAGTTTCTGAAGAAAACTCAACTGTCACTCATACAAACAAATTAAACGGCTTAATCTCAATTTAATATACATTTGGAGTCGATTTTTTTCCATGACCCCCCCTTACCCCCCCAACCCCTGTCGTCGTTGCTGCAGCGCAACAGTGACAGAGACAGACATAAGGACAGGGAGACGTACCTCTCCTTGGCCTCCGCGGCTCTGTCTCTCTGGCGTCTGTTTTTGAACCAGTTGCTGACCTGCGTGGTGGTCAGCCCCGTGGCCTCGGCCAGCTCTCTCTTTTCCCGGGGAGATGGATAGGGGTTATGCGTGTACCATTCTCTCAGGACACCCCTGGACTTCTCCTTGAAGCAGTAGCTGGTCTCCTCCCCGTCCCATATCGTGCGGGGCAAAGGGAATTTCCTCCGGACTCTGTACTTCCCCACCGCTCCGAGCGGCCGGCCGCGCAGTTTCTCCGCCTCCACGTAGTGCGCCTTCAGCCACAGCTGCTGCAGCTTCGGGTGGTTGTGCGGCGAAAACTGGTGACTCTCCAGAATCTTGTACAGCTCCCTGAAGTTCCCCCGGTGGAAGGCCACCACCGCCTTGGCTTTGAGCACGCTTTCGTTCTTGTGGAGGTGGTCGCAAGCGGGCAGAGACCACAGGAAGCGACCGAGCCTCTCCAGGTTGCCACCCTGCTGCAGCACTTCGCACACGCAGGCCACTTGCTCCTGGGTGAAGCCGAACGACGGTAGTATGGACATGTCGTCTAAACTCGCTCCTCCGCCCGACGCTAGTATCCAAAAGTGATGCCGACGTTGTTGCTGCTGTTGTTGTTGTTTTTGTCGTCGCCGCGCTCCACAACGTAGCGCAATCCGTCCTTGCGATATCCACTTCCACCCCTGATGCGCACGGGAGATTCGGATGTTGATTGTTGGGACAATTTGTTCCTGTTGGAGATATGTCAGGCTTAAAGGGAGCCCGTGCGATTCGTTGATTGGCTCTCCCTCTGCCCTATACCCTGGCAGCGGAGCAAAACGGAGTTTGCAGCTCCGTTTCCTCCCCAGAGGGAGTACGTCAGGGGCTGAAATCGGAGCGCTCCCGCTCCACTCCACTCCCCCCCCACACCCCACACCCGCCCTCGCTCCCCTCTCTTCCCGTGTAGCTGAGGTACCAGAGGAGCACCTAAATGCAAATCAATTATCACACACCTCTTAAAGGCTCTGTAGCGTGTTGTGAATATAGCCCGCAGTTTATTATGGAGACCGTCGCTCGGAGCGGCCCATCTTGCCACGTGCGCGCGCAGGGGCCAGAGGCGCACCGCAGCTCCATCAGTTATCCTATAGTTAACGCCCACCTCGTTAATCACATGCAGACCGTAGTTTGGTTGTATTGCACCTTTCATATAGCCTAATTATTACGGGGGAGTTTATTTTATGGGGTGATATAGTTTAATAAGTTCTTATGATAGTTTGGCCCCATGCACGTGCCGTTCACGCTGCGCACATAAGAAAACGTTATGAAAAACGTCCTTGAATTTGTTTGTGTGTGTGTGTGTATGTGAGAGTGAGAGAGAGGGGAGTAGAGAGAGATGGGTTTACTGTAACAAATAACTTGCAAAGAAAAATTAGGCGTTTCAGAAAAGAATCAAAAATGCCCAGATCGCAGCATGTGTAGTTTACTGTATAGGCCCACGTGCATGCTTATTAGAGAGATAAAGCGTGACACCCCACGACGTTTCCATCATGTATTATTATGATTATGAGAGCCAGCTGTTTACAGGACCCCAGTAAAACGTCACCAACTGGGCTAGACTCTTGATTGTCTCGTTGTTTGAATTAGTCAATTTCCACAGTTTGAGGACCATCGGACAGGCATTTAGGATTTAATTTAGGGGACATCATACTGAAATGTTTTTTGGGCTCCAACTTCAGGTTTATTTCTTGTTCGTTGTTCTTTTCGAGGACTGTTTCCCCCCTAATTCAAGTATAGGTCTACCTATAGCCTATACCCAAGGCTTAGATGGGCACCGTACTGTCTCGTATTTTCGTGTGTGGGTGGAGGTGGGGGTGAAACACAAAACCAATCCATTAGTAAATGAGTTCTGTGTGTCACCGGTTCTTGGTCGTGCAGGGTTGTTGTCTTGGGGCACAGATCGCATTTCCTTATCTATACTTCAAGGATTTGCAACTCGATTCCAACGCAGCATATTAAAAGGACGAGGTTTGGCCAAGAAAATACCATTAACTGCAAATGTCTCCCAACCTCTTGCGACGATGGCTTGTATGGTAAAGGGTTTATCTAATGGGCCGTGTTGTTGCAACGCACGGCCCATGTTCTGAGCTGTTGTTGATGTGGCTTCGGACACCTGTGAAAACAAAACGCGGGCTGCTGCACAGCTCCACTACGAGACAAATCACATTTCAGAGCAAAAAAAATCTCCTCAAACGTAATCCAATATAGATTCAAAGGCGAGAGAATTTTTCCAGGTATGAAAGGCAGCCGTCTCTTGATATTTGGTGGTACGGTGTATTGAATAGAAGGACCTCATGGGGGTGGGGGGGCAACAATTTAGTCAAGAAAGAATGTGTAAATTCAGTTTTATATTAGTTTCAAGTTCTACGTTTTGTGCTTGATCATTAGTCCTTCCAGTTCATGCTGACGTTGAGCAGCCGTGTTCAGATGGAAGCAGACGTTGCATACTTGTCATATAGGTGCATGGCGGATGATTTCGGGGCCGTTTCTGATTGAACACTCGGTGAATAAATGAGCGGAAGTGCGCGCACAACAACACGACGCGACGTTACAGAGGAGCAGCTCCTTTCGAGCCCGGCGAGCGTGCACAAAGCCCGACGCACGTAGACACGCGGACACGCGGAGCGGCTCTCCTCTGGGTCTGCACAGCTTCTCGCGGGCTGTGTAAACCTCAGCGCACGAGCAAATGAGCTGTCTGATGAGCCGCTCTCGGGTTTCTCTAATATCTCCACCACATTGCTCCGCGCCTCCTCCTTTAACCCGAGCGGGCCGGTCTCAGGTCGTGATTGTTTCAAGATGTGGGCGGCTGGCGACAATGTCTTTGCAAACCACACACAAAACTCCGGGGCGAGAGACGGAGAGAGCGAGCGAGAGAGAGAGAGAAGAAGACGAAAAAACACTTCATAAAAATGTCACCATCAAAAATGTTCCCCGTTGAAAGGGTTTAAATAAAAACGATCGGAGGAGGAGGAGGAGGAGAGAGAGAAAGTATAAAAGTCCAGCAAGGCTGCATTGGTCGGATAAAGTTTATAGCAGATGTTTTTTTTTTGTTTTTTTGTTTTTTTTCCCGCTCCTATCGAAATAGAAATCAAAATTGCTATTTCAGCTGTAGGCTGGAGCAGTGCCGATACTGTTTAAATGGTTTGCAAACTGTCTCGTGGCTTTCCTGGGTTTTCTTCTTTTTTTTTGGTGAAATTGGAAAAAAAATCACTTTGAGACAAAATAAAAGAAGAAAGAAAATCATTCAATTCGAATCCTCGCGGCTACAAAGTAGTTAATTCCACCCGCACGCGCCCTCTAATTCACCAGGCCTGTTAAAAAAAAACCAACTGTACCTACGCATAATTTACACACAAATAAACTAAACGACACTAATTTGTCACTAACCCAAACTTTTTTTTCTTACTTCATAAAAAACGTGTCTTTAATTAAGGCTTTATAGGTGAATAAAAAAAGAAGAAGAAAGATCGATTCCGGCAACCTCTCAAAACACCGCTCACTGTTCCCAAAAACACAACACAACTGTTGACGTGACTTAGTTAAATGAAATTGGAGCCGCAATTATCAGCTTAACAGAGTTTCCTGTCATGTTGGAAAATTAGACCTGGTACAAGTGCGCTGGGGTTTGCCCCCCCCCCCCATCAAAATCATTACGCTTTCCCTTTTGAGGGCCACCTCCGCATGTATGCAGCGACTGCCTGCCTCCGCTTTTACAGTAGGAGTCTTCTAGGCCAGCAGGAGCAGACACGCACACACACGCACACGCACACGCACACGCACGCACACACACACACACACATTTATACTAGATTTTTTTTCTTCTTCTACTTCTTCATTTTTGCTCCAGGGCTGAAACAATAAAAATAAAAATCAAGCCGACAAACCAATAAACAACGAGGAGCAAACGGATTTTTAAATAGGTGGTTTTCTCTGGTGTGCCCTTTGGCAGGGAGGGGGCGCCAGGTTATTATCAACGTCATGGTGTCGTGGAAAGTCGGAAGGCCAAACTGGTCTTGAGAGCGAAACCTCGCGGAAGCAGCGTCTCTCTGCACGGGACCAACTCATCGCTGCAGTGTGGAGACGACTCGGCTGCACAGAAAAGCACTTTTGTGTTTTGAAACCAGCAAAATGTTGGGGGAGCAACGTCTGAATCGCTCGTGTTACTGGGAGATACCATTTGACCAGTGCGGTGTAGACGCGATGCAGCCTCCAAGCTGGTCCCTCTCTCCTATCATATTTCAACCAAGCCTGTGGGTTTGTAAGTAGGTCTGTGTGGATCTTTCTCTCTCTCTCTCTCTAACACCCCCCCCTCCACACACACACACACACACACATACATGCAGTAAAACATATAGTGAGGGCAACTTCACCATTGGAGGTTCAGACCATTAGTCCACATATGGTAGACGTTGTCCTCATTGTCTGGAACCAACCAGCGAATCGTAGTAAGTTGCATCTTTCCCTTCCCCATACTGGATGATGGCCCGGATCTCTGCACACAAGTAACAACTCAATTATCTGAAGCAGAGGTAAAATAAATAAATTGATTCGTAGACATTTATTCGGCGGCTGCAGACCACACTCAATCACACAGCTGGTAGTTACCGCAATGGTGTGGCCTGAGAAGCCTAATTGAAAAAAAACATGTTTACGTTGAGGCCGGAGAATGCCTGCCCCCCGGTGCCTCGTGGACAAAAAAAAAAAGTGTTATAGGACAGTAGTGGTGGGTCTGTGTGAGCGGTCCAGTACCCTGTGACCCATGCCCTCTCATTAGTGGGACGTGGAGCAGCGGAGTACCGCGCTCCCCAGGTCATGTTACATATGGCTTGCAGTCTGCTGCGTCGCATTAAATGTCAGCTTTGAAACCATCTGAAAGATCAGAGGTCAGCGTTTTTAATAAGGCCCGGGTTTCGAGGGGGTTCCCTCGGTTTACCGCTCGCCTATGTATGTTTTACGTTCACACGTTGGAAATCGTGGGCTAAATTTTATATTTAAAAACTGATACTATTTAAATATGGGGGGGTCACCTCTTTTTTTTTCCTCTTTCAATGAAAAATCACACAAAGGGATATACGTACATTTTGGTTTGCCCTACACGTAATTTACCTGGAAGTAAAAAAAAAAGAAGACATTTCTTGTAAAACTACGCTGCATATCTTCTGTACAAACAACATTTCTGTTTCTTCCCTGCAGAATTCACAGGCATAATACCAAGGTGGAATTTGGGAGTTTTCTGCGGCCCCCTCCCCGTGAGACCCATAGGACATGGGCTCTTGTTGCAAATGGGACATTGTTCTGGGTTCCAACAAAGCCGTTTTCACCCTCTTCAATATTGCAGGAGTTACCTGATACCTAACAATCAGTTAATCCAATGCCCATGGCGACGAGGTCACCTGTGCACAGGTAACTTTATCCTAGTTGCCTGCCTCTCTCTCTCTTTCTGCAAGTCTCTCTCTCTCTCTCTTTCTCTCTGCTCAACAGTGAGCACAGACAAACAGCCTCTGTTTATTTAGGTCATCAGTTCGATCATATAAGTTTTCCAACCAGGATCCACGGACGGGGGGGAAAACCTTCATACTCCAGTGAAGCGATATTGTACATAAAATTTCCCGCTGTTCATCCACTTATCCACCCCCCCCTCCCCCATTTCATTTGTTCTTCCTGGTTCAGTTGAGAGCCCGCTGAGTGAGCCAGCACTGGGTGGAAATTCATGGATGATCCCCCAAAGCCATGAGAGGAGTTCAGGCTCTTTTTTGGACAGAGACCCAGTGTTTGTGAGTGACAGCACTTTAGATTCACTCTTCCACATGTTGGAAAGGGGGTGGGAGGTGGGGTGGGGTGGGATTGAAGCAGGGTGGATTGTTCAGCATTAGCCCAGGGAAAAGGCCCTCGGAGCGGACAGGGCGGTGGGGAGCTGCAGACCCCCCACCCATAAGAGCTCTACCTCTGGAAATCTCATTGCTGTTTATTTGAATTACAGGGGCTGGGATGAGAAAAGGAGGGCTAATGAAGTCCAGGTTGCCAGGCATGTGCAAACTATCACTGCAGGTTTGCAGAGAGCGGCTCTGGGCTTGGTGGATTACTGCATTACCGCTGGTTTTTCCCAATCCACATACGATTTGGCTGCATAAAGCTCTTAAGTTTTGGGGCAACATATGCTTCGTGCATTCTTATACACTTCGATGCATTAAGAGACATATATTGTACGTCTGGAATATTGAAAAACCCAAAGAGATGATTCTCTAATTTTATCACAGTCTGCGTGTGGATTCATATAGGAACGCTTATATACAACTTGCCCATGTTATGTTTTTATAAATATAAACATTTATTGCAATATGGAGTTTTAGAAAAATACATTCACATCATTTCAGATAACAAACATAGAATTCAAACTAAAATTTAAAAAAAAAAGACAATCAGTTTTACTATTTGCCCTTGGCTCATGTTTTTTGTTGTTGTTGTTGTTGTGTGTTTTGATGATAGGTTACTGAGGGTGCTTATTCTGCCCATTCAGTTCGATGGGATTGTGACGTAAAACCTGGGTGGGGAAAAAAAAGAAACTGCTATTGGTCACTCTGTGGACGAGGACCCAGGATGCTCTGATAAATTGCTACATTCGTTCATTCATTCGTTCACCAATTTGTTCAAACCTTTATTCAACCGTCTCGTCTTCTTATGCTACTATGGTCATGTTTGCTGTGGGAGGCCAAAGACACGTCTGACAGACTAGCTTTGCATTCTCTCGTCTGCGTCTCATCTGACAACCAAGAAATGTGGTGGCGGTGGAAAAGCTTGTGTCTCTGAAGCTGTGATGTCACACCCGTCCAAGAGCCGCCGCAGAACTTTACATTCAAGGTTCTGCAGAGGACACGGGGAGTTTAAAAGGCACTACAGTCCAAAAACATCGAGATGCTATCAGAGAATGAATGTGGGACCTTTTCTGGTACCTCTCTCCGTTTAAAAGGTGGGACTGAAAATAAAGAAAAAGAAATGACATACTGCTTGTAGATCTGCTCTTGCAGTGAGTGTTCACGACTGTCCCTCGTCCCTCATACAATCAAGTATCATACACACTGAAGATATGTTTGCATCTGACTTTGTAGAAAAATATCCTATATGTTTATTGACATTTTAGGGGACACGTCCAAATAAAACACCATACAGTATAGCATCATCACAGCCGGGTAACACACTACGAGCTGCAGCGTTTATAAAGAAAATATGGTGAACAACATAAGACGGTGTGACCTTTTGATCATCTCCCATATCTTGGTCTCACCAGTTGCTACTTGTTAAGGCATTTAAGCGAAATGGTGCACGTTTGTTGAGGTTTGTCATCCTGACAAGCCCATCAAAACAGAGGGCTGCATGAAACATGTACAATCATCTGTTGCAGTGGTGTCATGGTGGTGCAAATACCGAAAACAGACCAATGCAATTTTGACATTTTAAATAGTGGAAAAGGCACATTCATCTCAACGCAGCTCCTATCCACGACACCCACCATTTTGCACTGATCCTTTGTCAGTATGGTGTTAACTGCGGGTACAGTGACCCCCAGACATGCTGCTTCTCAAGTGAGAGAATTTCCCGAATTTACTGAAGGGGGGACAAAGTGGTAAAAATCAGCAACCTTTGGTGTGTAATGAGAAACCTCGAGCTGTTCGCATATGCGGTCCCTCAGCGGAGCTGGGGTGGTTTAAGTGACCATTTTCGCCGGGACGCTTTCCCTCTTCCCCCTACCAAATGACCTTTTTAGTTTGACCCAGATGACGCATTTAGTTTGGAGGAACATCCTGGTCACGTGACTCGGGACATTCCAACACCTGTTTCTGCAGATCAAATCCACTCAACAGGAAGTAGCAGGTGCTGTCTATAAAAATGTACATTTAAACATGGCTCAAACACATATAGTTCCTACAGTTGTAATATTTTTTTGTTTTGTTTTGTTATGTTTGGGGCTTTTAAAAGATGTCATAGATTTTTGTTTCTCATTCATTATGCCAAACAAAAGGTTGTGCATCTGAACAGAGTGCATTGAAAAAGGCAAATGAACAAAACGTTTGCAAATAATTTAACATTAAGAAGAAATGAATGGTAAAAAAAAACACACACACACAAAAGAAAAAGGATTCATTATACCATTGCCTGGGCCAGCATGAGTGCTTCTGAAAAGAAATGGGTTTCAGGTTAAAGGTCAGCCATGTCCTCATCCATCTGCACTGTCTGTAGTTTGGCTAGCTCCTTCCCTTCTACAGTCTCCATCTCCCCACACATCGCTCGCACCATGTCATTCACCCCACCTGAGTTGGAGCCATCCACCTTGTCCTCTGACATGGTGATGTAGTTGCTGTTCATATTAGGGGCCAGCAAGTGTGTGGACGGAGCTGACTGAGCCTCGTGGCCTCCAAGATACTCTGTGGGCTGGAGGTGATGGCCGTTTGGGTCCGTTTGGGCCATCAAGGGCGTGCTGACGGTAAGAGTGGTGTAGACCTCAGGCTCAGGGCTGGTTGAACTGATGGTGGTCACATCAGGGGTCGAGACGGGGCCCTGGCTTGACGGGACCACATCTGAGCTGGAGGTGTAGCTGATCTGGCCGCTGGGGTCTAGGTGAAGCCCATGGTGGTATGAGGAGTAGACACCTCCCTCCATTGGCTCCTTCTTGATGGAGGTCTGACCAGTGCTGCCCATGCAATAGAGCACTGTGCTGTGGTGCAGGGGTGTCATGGTCATCTTTTCCTGCTGCTGTTGTTGTTGTTGTTGTTGAAAGGAGTCCTCGCTGGAGGATGTCACTGCTACATTGTTCAACGGCATGGTACCTGGAATAACGAAATGGCAGATGAACACCTAGCTCTTCCCCCCTTTTCATAATTTCATTTATATCCTTATATATAAATCCCCTTTTCACTTCTTACAGTGCAATACGCTAAACATACAGCTAGACTCAGCCTCATGTCACTGTTATGTGTCTCGCACACTTCATGTTCTTTGGATCTGACCTTGCGGTGCCTCAGAAAATGGAGGACTAATGTAAACGTCTGCCAAGGAGCAACAGAACGCTTTCTTTTTTTGTTGTTTTTCCTTATTATTCATCCCGATGTGGATTCTCTGCTGTATGTCAAAGAAAGTGGTGTAATGGCAACTTTCCCCTTTAGCGTATTTCTGGGCCTCTGATTATCTGAAACATATTCCCCTCCTCCTTGGTCTGGAGATCAAGAGTGTAATGATGATGAGTGATCGTGACTTCAGAACCTGTGTTGTATTCATCCCCTGGGTTTTCAGAGGACCACCATTTGTGTGTATGTGTGTGTGCGTGCGTGCGTGCGTGCGTGCGTGTGTGTGTGTGTGTGTGTGGCCTTGTATTATTTCTTCAGCTCTGTGTAGTATCAACCCTTTGGGCTCAGACCCAAACACAGACAAGCCAAGAATATAGCAGCTCAGTCACACTGGATGTAGTGGAGGCCTGTTGACAAACCAACAGGGAGCTGCAGCACTTCACGGCAACTTTCAAAAAAGGCAAAGGGCCTGGCTTTTTAAATGTATCTCATTAAAATCACCATACATACAGATGGCAATAAACTGTCCAACCTTTCAATGCATGGGAAAAAGAAGCTTGTAAACTATTAAGTTCTGACAAAATAAACCAACATACTATTTGATGAACCCACCTTGTGTAATTGTTGAGGAAGAAGAGGCAGAAGACAGCTGCAGGGGAGGAAGACTCACGTCACTGTTGAGTAGTGAGCCTCCATTGCTGCCGGAGACCTCACTGGGTACCTGGACCAGGCTATAGCCTCCCAGCTGGAGTGTGCCTGACGAGGAGCTGAATGTCAACACCGAGGAGCCCCCGTTCTGGGCCGCCATAGTGTGCACCCCTTCTAGTTTCACTTCTGCCCCATTCACACAGCCAGAGTAGGGAGCGTACTGGAGGGTTGAGTCCTCAGCAGAGCTGCCCAGTCCCTTCTCCTGCCCCGATGGCATCTGCATGTCTACACCAGAGCCTCCGAGCAGGACCCCTCCAGATGGCCTCAGAGGGTTGAAGGCCAGGGGTTGTATGCCCAAATTCAGCCCATTGAAGAGGATGTTACTCGGACCATGGAGGTAAGATGAGCCACCATTGTGGAAGGCAGTAGAGGAGTTGTTACTGGTGACAAGATTCCCATTGTAGAGCCCCCCACTGCTGGATCCAGCTGGCATCTTGATGTCCCCGATCTGTTGGATGACCACCCCACTATCGAGAGACCCTGTCTGAAGGGGGAGACCCCCATGGGTTATCGCGCCATCTGAGGAATTGGAGAGAGGGCGAGGAGACAATTCCTCTTGCCCTTTGCTCGACTCATCCTCTGTACTGTGGTTTCCATCAGATTCGCTGTAAAAAAAGACATTTGAAAGATGATGAGAGGCTGCAAGACAGCAAGGAAACAAAACAAGTAGGCCTAACTGCACCAATAAGAGGTTACGTTACTGGCAAAAGATAATCCTCACGATCAGCATTCTTTGAATGTATACGAGGAATTTGACTTGTTTACCAAATGTTCATAAGCATGGCAGATTGCAAAAACACTGAATGCTTCTCAAAAAGATGTTGCGATTATCACTTATTTGTGCACCTCTGAGTGAAGAACTGGGGTAACAGCATATAAAAACATTCCCTCAGCCAAACAAATAATAACACCATAACTTCAAGTTTGAAGCTGAAACTAGTTCACCCGCCAACAGATTTTGAAAAAAAAAATGAAGACAACTTATTCCCATTTGTTGCCCAAGAGTGGGCTGCCCTTGTGACTGTGTAGATTTGTGTAGCCTAACTGACAAAAACAAGCACCATCAGCAGCGGTCCTGAAACCATTTGGTGCAATAAACTCCACTGTGGCAAATGCAAGCAATGGTAGCATGGCAGGACAAATGGTTACAAGTGTGTTTTTTATTTTGCATTTGATTTTTCATTAAAAAAGGTGGAACAATTTTGAAATTTCGACTCTCTCCCTCTCTCCGTATAGGCTATAATAACATTATAAACGATGTCGACGCCGACTGCCATTGGAACTTCAGACCTTGTTTTGAAGAGTGACTCAAACAGCTGCATTTCCCCCTCACTTCACCCCCCTCCCCGTCTTTTCTAAGAAAAGAAAGAAAGAGTGCCATTGATAAAAGTATTCCAGGCGTTCAGCGATAGCTGCCATCCAGTTTTTTTCTGCCAAATTCAAAGTTTTTTATTTTCAGATTGTTCTTGTTCTTCGTGATAGCGTTATGTTCAAGCAATGTTGAGCATTACGCTTGGGCAATAACGTGTCTGCGCTTGTGTGCGTGTTTGTTTATGTGTGCGCGTGTTTGTTTATGTGTGTGTGTGTGTGTGTGTGTGTGTGTGTTGGGGGGCGGGTAGATAGAGATAGATAGATAGAGAGAGAGAGGTCACCTCCACCCAGGTGCGCGTGAGCTTTGTTCGCAAGAAAGAAAACATGAAAGGAGGTGTATTTCTGTCTGTCTGTGTGGGGGATTACGAAGTGAAGCGCTGAAGGCGAGGTTTTAAGGATCCTTTTGGTCTCGGAGAATAAAAGTAATACATGATTTATGTGCTGACTGAGGTATAGGGACGCGGGCAAATGCGCCGACGCGCGCGCGCGCGCGCGCACAGACTCACGCTCACACACGCACACCACCGTAATAACGCATACATATATCGTTTCTTCTTGTACTCCCGAGTCTGTATCTTCGATCGTTTTATTAGTTATTCCACTTCAATTGCTTGGGGGGAAAAAATCAAATGAGAATAGTACGCAAGTTAGGCTAGTTAGTGTCTTAAGTTCATTTGCTCCTTGCGGCTTCCATGCTCGTAGCACTAACACGCATGAAACCCGAGCTGAATGGCAACCGCTTCATATTTCAAAACATTAAAAGCGTGCTGCTGACCCTATATGCACACTTTTCCCCCATTTTCTGAATAATCAACAGTTAATGATTAACGCTGTCAAGTCGCATTCCGAGTAGAGTACAGGACTCCGCCGGTGAGTGTGAAATAGACCGGGGGGGGGCATACACACACTACACTGGCTGTGCTACTCCGAAGCCAGCTTCGTCCTTGGTACGCAGACCCTCTCACAAGACCTCCACGGAAAGTCACACAAACACATTTAGCACCCCTCGTCTCCATAGCGCCTCGGCCAGATTTTTATTTGTCAACACCACGGATAAACGACATTTACGATCGAAAAGTCGCTCATTTCTCCTCCTCCTCCTTCTTCTCTTTTTTTTTTGGAACCTCACCTTTTTGACTGCGCCTCGGACGGGTTCCTGTCCCTCTGTCTCCTGTTTTTGAACCAGTTGCTGACCTGGGTCAGGGAGAGTCCTGTGATCTTGGCGAGATTCCTCTTCTCCGCGGGAGAAGGGTATCTGTTTTGCTTGTACAGGTCCTTCAGCGCGTTGCGGGACCTCTCTTTGAAGCAATACACGGTCTCCTCCCCGTCCCAGATAGTCCGGGGGAGCGGGTACTTCCTCCGCAGGCGGTACTTGTCCACGGCGCCCAGCGGTCTCCCGCGGGCCTTCTCCGCCTCGGTGTAGCGCGCCTTGTACCACAGCTCCTGCAGGGAGGAGTGGTTGGACGGGCTGAAGCTGTGGTTCTCCAAAATGCTGTACAGCTCCTGGTACCGGGCTTGGTGGAAAGCCACGAGTGCCTGCGCCTTGAGGATGCTTTCGTTGCCCCGCAGGAGATCGCTTTGCGGCAAGGACCACAGAAACCTCGCCAACCGGTCCACGTTGCCTCCCTGCTGCAACGCCTCGCACACGCAAGCCACTTGCTCCGGGGAGAAGGCCAGGGAGGAGGAGGCGCTCACCAGTAGCTCCGTGTGGACCGCATCCGTGTTGGAAGTTGCGCGCTCCATAGACAACTCCGCCGTGTCCAGCGCCAGCAGCTTGATGCACTCTCTCTTGTCCGTCTTCACATTTTCCTTCTTAATGTCATTTGCTGTTGTGACTTCTCCAGAAGAAGAAGACATTTTTTTTTTTACAAAGTCTATAAGTCACTCCTCCCAGGTTTCGGCAAAGCCTTCGGCCGATCAGGTTACCTCCTCGCCATGCGAGTGCGATCGGATATCTGACAGCAGCTGTAAGTGGATAGCTCTCCTCTTTTCGCTCCAACGTGACTTTTACTCTGCGGGAACTGTGGCGAGAAGGAGACGCCGGGCTCTATCTGCAGGAGAGCCTCGCCATTGGCCGCGGAGGGCTCCGCGAGGGAGGAGCAAGCGTGCGCTCACAGACAAGACTTTGGTCTCCAGCTGTCAATCACACAACTTGGTGTAGCTTTTAGCAGCTCACCTGTGATGGGAGGTGGACTCTTGTAGGATGGCGGAGAGCAAGAAATCTCTCTATTGACCTTTTTTCCCCAAGAGGCGTAAATATGCTATGAGTATGGGGCCCCCTGAAGCTATCCGGAACGGATTTTTTTTTTTAGG